>NW_024055476.1:0-24044 GCF_902713615.1 Scyliorhinus canicula
AGACTCGATGGGCCGAATGGCCTCCTGCTGCACTATAAATTCTATAATTGTATCTCTATGTATTGAACAATCCATGGAGGTAGGAGAGAGGCAGGGAAATGGGAGCTGGAAGGAAGGCACGGGTTACATTAACGAACATGGTATCTCCAGGAGTAGGGAACGAGGAGAATAAAGATGAAAGACAGGAGCAACGGCAGAAGCGGAGGTGAGCGCAAGACGGCAGCGAGATCCGTCCGGGAGAAGCAAGCGACAACACCAACACCAAACCCATTCGAGTATTGCTCACTGCAATTGTTTCTCCGGCACCGAATGTATATTTACCTCCCCAATCTTTCCCCCCCTCCCCCCCCCCGCCCGCAAACAGTCGCTTACTTATGTGTTGTAAATAATTTTGCCAGGTGTACAGAGTTGCTGCTGTTTAGCTGGTGCACAATATCCTACCAGTTATTCTATTTTATTTGTTATTGTATTTTTAAAAATTATTCACTATTTTCTTTTCTTTGATGTGGAGATGCCGGCGTTGGACTGGGGTGAGCACAGTAAGAAGTCTTACAACACCAGGTTAAAGTCCAACAGGTTTGTTTCAAACACGAGCTTTCGGAGCACGGCTCCTTCTTCAGGTGAATGGAAAGGCTTGTTCCAGAAATGTTTATATAGACACAGTCAGAGATGCCCCGGAATGCGAGCACCTGCAGGCAATCAAATCATCAAAGATGCAGAGAGAGAGGTAACTCCAGGTTAAAGAGGTGTGAATTGTCCTAGAATTGTTTCATTCTAGACCACAACGTCTTCACCTTCGACAACAAATTCTTCATCCAGACGCACGGAACAGCCATGGGGACCAAATTTGCACCTCAATATGCCAACATCTTCATGCACAAGTTTGAACAGGACTTCCTCACCACACAGGACTTTCAACCGATGCTATACACCAGATACATCGATGACATTTTTTTCCTTTGGACCCACGGCGAGACATCACTGAAACGACTACACGATGACATCAATAAGTTCCATCCCACCATCAAACTCACCATGGACTATTCTCCAAATTCAGTTCCATTCTTGGACACACTCATCTCCATCAAGGACGGTCACCTCAGCACCTCGCTTTACCGCAAGCCCACAGATAATCTCACGATGCTCCACTTCTCCAGCTTTCACCCGAAACACATTAAAGAAGCCATCCCCTATGGACAAGCCCTCCGTATACACAGGATCTGCTCAGACAAGGAGGAGCGCAACAGACACCTACAGATGCTGAAAGATGCCCTCGTACGAACGGGATATGGCGCTCGACTCATTGATCGACAGTTCCACCGCGCCACAGCAAAAAACCGCACCGACCTCCTCAGAAGACAAACACGGGACACCACTGACAGAGTACCCTTCGTCGTCCAGTACTTTCCTGGGGCGGAGAAACTACGACATCTTCTTCGCAGCCTCCAACACATCATCAGCGAGGATGGACATCTTGCCAAGGTCATCCCCACACCCCCACTACTGGCCTTCAAACAACCGCGCAACCTCAAACAAACCATTGTTTGCAGCAAATTACCCAGCCTTCAGAACAGCGACCACGACACCACACAACCCTGCCAGGGCAATCTCTGCAAGACATGCCAGATCATCGACATGGACACCACCATTACACGTGGAAACACCACCCACCAGGTACGCGGCGCATACTCGTGCGACTCGACCAATGTAGTCTACCTCATACGCTGCAGGAAAGGATGTCCCGAAGCGTGGTACATTGGCGAGACCATGCAGACACTGCGACAACGAATAAACGGGCATCGTGCGACAATCAACAGGCAGGACTGTTCCCTTCCAGTTGGGGAACACTTCAGCAGTCAAGGACATTCAGCCTCTGATCTCCGGGTCAGCATTCTACAAGGAGGCCTTCAGGAGACGCGACAACGCAAAATTGCTGAGCAAAAACTTATAGCTAAGTTCCGCACGCATGAATGCGGACTCAACCGGGATCTGGGATTCATGTCGCATTACATTCGGCCCCCACCAACAAGCCTGGACTTGCAGAGGCCTACCGACTGAACTGGCTTGGGACAATTCACACCTCTTTAACCTGGAGTTACCTCTCTCTCTGCATCTTTGATGATTTGATTGCCTGCAGGTGCTCGCATTCCGGGGCATCTCTGACTGTGTCTATATAAACATTTCTGGAACAAGCCTTTCCATTCACCTGAAGAAGGAGCCGTGCTCCGAAAGCTCGTGTTTGAAACAAACCTGTTGGACTTTAACCTGGTGTTGTAAGACTTCTTACTGTTCTTTTCTTTGGTATGTTGGGGTGTGTCCTTCTCTTCTATACATGTGTGTGTGTGTATATTTATATATGTTTCTTATCCTGTGTACATAACGGTAAATATACTTTGTTGAAAAACCCAATAAAAAACATTTACCAAAAAAAATGTATTGAACAATCAGCGAGTCAGCCTGAAATCTGCGTCACAATGCCCGGGTGATTGATGGCAGCTCCGGACCAATAGGAAGTGGAGGGGCGGTACTGGAGGGCCGAACGGGAGCGGCTGGTCCTCCAACCAATCGGAGTGAATGAGGGGCGGGGCCCGCTGTGATTGAAACATGCGCAGTGTGGGTAATGGCGATGTAGAGGGATGTCTTTTTCAGATCGGAAATCGGTATGAGGCGTTTAACAATACGGAGGAAGCGAGAGATCGCGGGGGCGGGCGGAAACGTTGGTTAAAGTTGTTGCAATCGCAAACCTCTGAAATGTTTACGGGACCCAGTTTGTACGGAGCGGAGCTGTAGCTCCTCATCTTCGGATTGGTTAACGGCCGCCATCTTTATTGGATGTGCATCAGGGCGCATGCGCGTTTATCATCTTTGTCGGGGTGATGTTTCACTGAGTGGGAGGGGCTTGTTCCCCATTGTTCAGAATGGAGACAACTTGTCCATCAAACTGGATTAGTCTTTCAGTCCCAATGTCTTATTGATGGGGCAAAGCGGTGGCAGAGATGGAAAGAAAAGGAAGCCAATCCTGCTCTCCAGATTTCGCTGTCTCATTGTCCATCCTGCCCGATGTGTCCAAAGCTTTGTGGCTCTGTTCAGCCACATGAAGACCCAGGGCAGAAACTCACAACCCTATGTCAGCATGACCCTCAAATCAGGGGACTGCTGATGACGAGGGTCAGTGTGCAGCGGGGCGGGGGGGCGAGGCGGCATGAGCGGTAATCCTGGACCAGGGAGCAGGAAGAGAGGTCATTGTGAATTTCTATACTGAACTGACTAATTGATTTTGGAAACTCCTTTCATAGGGGATTAGTCGGGGAGCATTTACACACAGCAAACTCAAACCAGGAGAAATGTTTATCTTTCCTGAATTTTATTTCTGGACTGACAGTGATGCCTTTGTAAACTTCTTTCACAGGGACTTAGAAAGGGACAGGAAACTCACAACCAATCCTCACATCAAATTCTGACAGCACTTTTCTGGTGATCAGGACCTGGAGATTATTGACCTTTTGTGTGTAAGCATTGAGTTCAAATCATTACCACACTGTGTAAATTTTCTTCCCGATATCTCCCCTGTAGATCTTGCTCACAATCTTAAATCTGTGTCCCATAATCCTTTTACAATCTGCTATTGAACAGCTTTTCTTTATCTTTTGCTGGGTTTGCCGTTGTCATTTCCGGTGCCTGGGTCGCTGCCGGGAGGTCTGTCCGGTTTAATTCCCTTTTCCTGTTTTTGTAGCGGTTAAATGGGCTTGGACCTGTCCATTTAGGATCCAGAAAACAGTTGAAATCTCCTCCAAGAATTAATTGATGTGTATCCATGTATGGGGGAACAATTCTTTTTACAAATGCCACATTGTCCTAGTTAGGGGCATAGCCATTCACCAGCATCACCAATGTACCTGCCAACCACCCACTGACCACCGTGGTTACACTGCTGCCTCACGGCGCCGGGATCCCAGGTTCGGGTCACTGTCTGTGTGGAGTTTGCACATTCGCCCCGTGTTTGCCTTGGTTTCGGCTCCACAACCCAAAGATGTCCAGGGTAGGTGGATTGGCCACGCTAAATTGCCCCTCAATCGGAAAAAATGAATTGGGCACTCTAAATTCATATTTTAAAACATTAACACTGCAATGAAGTTACTGTGAAAAGCCCCTGGTCGCCACATTCCGGTGCCTGTTGGGTACACAGAGGGAGAATTCAGAATGTCCAAATGACTTAACATCATGTCTTTCGTGACTAGTGAGATTAAACCAGAGCACCCGGAGGAAACCCACATAGACACAGGGAGAACATGCAGACTCCGCACAGACAGTGACCCAAGCCAGGAATCGCACCTGGGATCCTGGAGCTGTGAAGCAACAGTGTTATCCACTGTGCTACAGTTACTACCCCTTAAAACATGTTGCTTGGCCAACAGAAAACATTATCAAAGGGCTTGTCCGGGATTTGAACCCGGGGCCTCCCGCAAATTTCGAAACCAAAACACCCGAAGCGAGAATCATACTCCCAGACCAACGAGCCCCTCAATGAAGGCAGTCGCCTCCTCTGGAGTCCCAAAATCAAAGTCTTTGGACTCATCTGCAAATAGTAGCTTTGCTGGGTAAACCACCCCGAATGGAACTCCTTTCTTCGATAGAGAAGCCTGAACCTTATTAAAGGCCGCTTGCTTCCTCACCAGCTCGGCTCCCACATCCTGGTAAATCCTCACTAGGATAACTGAGTGAATCCCTTCCCACACTTAGAACAGGCGAATGGTCTGTCGCGGGTGTGACGGTGATGATGAATTTCCAGCTCACATGGAGATCTGAATCCCTTCCCACAGTCCCCACATTTCCATGGTTACAGCATGCTGCTGGTGTCCTTGTCCCTCTCCAAGTTTGACGATCAGTTGAACTCAAGTGTGTGTGTATCGGGTCTTTTTTCAGTAACGTGATCTTTTTAAAAAATAAATTTAGAGTATCCATTTTTTTTTCCAATTAAGGAGCAATTTAGCATGTCCAATCCACCTACCCTGCACATCTTTGGGTTGTGGGGCTGAAACCCACGCAAACACGGGGAGAATGTGCAAACTCCACACGGACAGTGACCCGGGGCCGAGATCGAACCTGGGACCTCGGCGCTGTGAGGCAGCAGTCCCAGTCACACTGATGTTGAAAATCTTTTCCTACAGACAGAGCAGACAAACATTTCTTCGTCTACATTCACAGGCCAATGATATTCAGGTCCTGATGAATGGAGTGACTCTGTTAAATCTTGCTGTGAAGTTTGATTTGAGTTTCCATCTGTAAATCCTCCCCTTGTAATATCCTGTAAGAGGAGTTTATAAAAGTCATTAGGGGCAGGCACGGTAGCTCAGTGGTTAGCCGAGAACCCGGGTTTGATCCCGGGTCTCTATCCATATGGACTTTGCACATTCTCCCCTTGTCAGCATGGGTTTCAATCCAAAAAGATGTGACGGATAAAATTACCCCTTAATTGGGACAAAATACAATTTTGTACTCTATATTTAATTAAAAAAACAATCGTCAGCACTCAGTCCAGGATAGAAATTCTGAACAGACAATTCTAGTTTCTCTGGAACATTGTTTGCTCTCTTGTTCCCCCAAAGATGTAAATCCCCGTCCCACACACTCTCCCTCCTCCCTGGGCTGAAATCCAAACCCATCTCACCATTTCTTTCCTCCACTCCCAGTTTTCTCCCTCCCTCTCCTCTGCCTGGGTTCAGTTCTCCAGCTCCTGTCTGCAAACTGACAATAAAACCAATGGGTCTTATTGGGGACTCCAGCGGGTGTTTGTGAATACTCCCTGTCTACCTCCCTGGGTTTCCTTCCTCCCCACAGACCAGGGCCGCGATTCTCTGGTCCGGCGTCAGAGTGCCGGCGCCAAAGCAGGAGTACTTTACTCCAGCGCAGGTTCCGAGACCCGATTCCCGGGTGCTGGGGGGTCCAGCACGGCGCTGAAGTGGCCCATCCCCCACAGGCCGCCCCCGGACCATTCAACCCCGAGGTCCAGCCGGGCCCAGAGCATATTAGAACAGCGCCGGCGGGACTAGGATTTTTTCAGTCGGCCGGTCGATCCATTCGGGCCGGAGAATCGCGGCGCCGCCGGAGGATCGCCGCTATGGCCGTTTGCGGCGATTCTCCGTGCGGCCCAGCACCATGCGCGCCTGCCCGATTTTTTTATGGGTGGGAGAATGGCGTTGAGGTGGCATGGCGCAATTCGCGCAGTCCCCTGCCGATTCTCCGGCCCGGCAGGGGGTCGGAGAATCGCGACCAGAGTCCTCTGATGATTTGAGCCCAACCTCGAATCACTCGAATTAATTTCCATTTAATTGGGAAACAAAATTAAATGAAATTTCGTGGCTCCACAAAGTGTTTCCAACTCCTGCCTCCCACCCCGTTAACAGGTGGATGCAATTATTTTTCTTACTGAAAGGGTGGTCTCTGGGGCCATGGTAGTGCTGTGGTTAGCACTGCTGCCTAATGGTGCTGAGGATCCAGACTCGATCCCGGCCCCGGGTCACTATCCATGTGGAGTTTACACATTCTCCCCGTCTCTGCGTGTGTCTCACCTTCACAACCCAAAGATGTGCAGGGTAGGTGATTTGAACAAGCTAATTTTGCACCTTAATTGGAATAAAAAGTTGGTTACTCCAAATATATTTTAAAAACTCTTTCCTAATGTTTACAATTAAAGGTGTGGGTACCCAGGAGAGGGCTACATTTCAGGGACAGTAAATGGACAGGTATCCGTCTCATGTTCTTATCTGGTACAGATTAGATATATTAATTACAGTTCCGTAATAAAATTCATAATTATTTCTCGCCATGTACTATAAGACTGTAGCTATGTTATAGATTTCCAGCTATCTCTTCCCTCAGAGGGTTGTGTTGGATTTCTCTTCCACAGGGACCAGTTGTATCTGGGGGTCATTGAATATATTGAACCACAAGTTATTACTGTCCTAACGATTTTCCAGACACCCAGGTCTGAATCTCACCAACACAGGGAGCGGAGTTGGTGTGAACTCGGACAGGAGGAGCTTCGGAACAGTAAATATAAATAACTTACCTCAGAGTAAAGCTGATTGGCTGGTTGGGAATCTGTTCTAAATTTGAGAAACTGGAGTAATTAACTAAGTAGGGAGTAACTCGGAGATCAGTAACACGGAGATTGCTGTTAGTATCTATAATCAACGATTTGGATGAGAATGGACAAGGCAAGGTCAATAAGTTTGCAGATGACACTAAAATAGGTGGTATTGTAGACAGTGAGGAAGGTTGACAAAAATTGCAGCAGGATCTTGATCAGCTGGGGAAGTGGGCCGAGAAATGGCAAATTGAGTTCAATACAGATAAATGTGAGGAGTTACATTTCAGAAAGTCAAATGCAAGGTCGGACTTTCACAGTGAATGGTAGGGCCTTAGGGTGTATCATGGAACAGAGGGATCTTGGAGTTCATGTGCACGGTTCTTTAAAGGTGGAGTCACAGGTAGATAGGGCAGCACGGTAGCATAGTGGCTAGCACAGTTGCTCCACAGCTACAGGGTCGCAGATTCAATTCCCAGCTGGGTCAGTCTGTGCGGAGTCTGCACGTTCTCCCCGTGTCTGCGTGTGTTCTCTGGTTTCCTCCCACAGTCTAAAGATATGCGGGTTAGGTGGACTGGCCATGCTAAATTACCCCGAGTGTCCCAAAAAAAGGTTAACTGGGGGTTACTGGGTTATGGGGATAGGGTAGATCAGTGGGTGGTGTGCTCTTTGTCAGGGCTATCCAGCTCTGGCAGACTCGATGGGCCGAATAGCCTCCTTCTGCACTGTAAATTATCTGAAGAAGGCTTTTGGCGTGCTGGCCTTCATCAGTCAGGGCATTGAGTATACAAGTTGGGAAGTTATGTTGCAATTGTACAGAACGTTGGTGAGGTTGCACGTGGAGTGTGGTGTTCAGTTTTGGTCGCCTTGCTATAGGAAAGATGTTATTAAACTGGAGAGAGCGCAGAAGAGATTTACAAGGATGTTGCCAGGCAAGGGCTGAGTTATAGGGAGAGATTGGACAGGCCAGGACCCTTTTCTTTGGAGTGTAGGGGACTGAGGGGTGATCTTATAGAGGTGTATAAGATCATGAGAGGCATGGACAGGGTGAATGCACTCAGTCTTTTTCTCAGGGCTAGGGAGTCAGGAACCAGAGGGCATAGGTTTATGTTAAGAGGGGAAAGAATTAATGGGAACCTAAGGATCAATGGTTTTACACAGAGGATAGTACGGAATGAGCTGCCGGAGGAAGGAGTTGAGGCAGGGACATTGCCAACACTGAAAAGGCATTTGGACAGATGCATGAATAGGAAAGGTTCAGAGGGATATGGGCCAAATACAGGCCAATAGGATTGACTTTTGGTTGGCATGGACCAGTTTGGGCTGAAGGGCCTGTCTCCGTGCTGTAGATTCTATGAACCTCAAGTCTCTTTGGACACCCACTGTACTGAACCTGTTTCCATTCAGAAAGTGCTCAGTTCGATCCTTTTTTGGTTCAAAACAGATAACCTCACACTTGTTTATATTGCCACAATCTTGCTCATTCACCTAGTCTGTCAATATCTTCTTGCAATTTAACGCAATCATCTATGCTGTCTATGATGCCACCGAACGTTGTATCATCAGCAACTCAGAGGGGCTGGTTTAGCACACTGGGCTAAATCTCTGGCTTTTAAAGCAGACCAAGGCAGGCCAACAGCACAGTTCAATTCCCGTACCAGCCTCCCCGAACAGGCGCCAGAATGTGGCGACTAGCGGCTTTTCACAGTAACTTCATTTGAAGCCTACTTGTAATAATAAGCGATTTTCATTTCATTTTCCTTTCATTTTTTTCACAGTGCATTTCGGTCCATCAAGTTAGCACCAACACATGATAAACCTGACCCACCTACCTAATCCCATTTGCCAGCTCTTGGCTCATAGCCTTCGATGTTATGACGTGCCAGTCTTCATCCAGGCACTTTCTTAGAGGATGTGAGGCAACCCGTCCCGATCACCCTCCGAAGGCAGTACATTCCAGACCGTCACCACCCTCTGGATAGAAATATTTTTCTTCAGTACCTGTGTCAATAAATCTAATCCCCACTCTCTGTTGGTTAGCCAATCCTCTATCCAAGTTCATATATTACCTCTCAACCCCGTGAGATTTTACGTTATTACCTTTTGTGTGACACCTTATCAAATGTATTCTGGGAGTCCAAATACATCTACAGGACCCCATTATCCACTTGGCTTGCTACATCTTCCAAGAACTGCAAGAAATGAATCAAACACGATCTACCCTTCACAAAACCACGCTGACTCTGATGGATTGCAGTTTGACTTTCCAAATGTCCAGATACTGCTTCCTCAATAATGGATTCCAACATAGAACATAGAACAGTACAGCACAGAACAGGCCCTTCGGCCCTCAATGTTGTGCCGAACAATGATCACCCTACTTTAAACCCATGTAACCCGTAACCCAACAATCCCCCCATTAACCTTACACTACGGGCAATTTAGCATGGCCAATCCACCTAACCCGCACATCTTTGGACTGTGGGAGGAAACCGGAGCACCCGGAGGAAACCCACGCACACACAGGGAGGACGTGCAGACTCCACACAGACAGTGACCCAGCCGGGAATCGAACCTGGGACCCTGGAGCTGTGAAGCATTGATGCTAACCACCATGCTACCGTGAGGCCCAGTCTCCCAACAACAGACTTTAAACGAACTAGTTTCCTACTTTCTGCCTTTTTGACCTAATCCAGTGACATTGGAGATTTTCTCAGTGACCCTCAGTCACCATCATTGAGACTAACTTTAAATTCCAGATTTTATGAATTGAATGGATTGGAGCCGATGTCCCCAGAACATTCTCCTGTCTCTCTGGGTGACTAATGCAGTGACATTGTCACTGGGTCAGTGTCTACCCCCTGGTCTCTATGAGGTTGTTTGTGGAGAGAAGCCGGAAGTGACGGACAGTGAGAGTGGAGAATGTTCATTGTTTCACATTCGGCTCCAGGGCCCCACTGGGGTTTGTAAACCCCGCCCCCCAACACTGACCTCTCACTTGACATCTCTCAATGCGCGAAATGATTGAAGGCAGCACCGACCAATAGGCAAAGGGTGGACGGGTCCGGAGTGACTGGACCTCCAACCAATCAGCGTGAATGAGGGGGGCGGGGCTGGGCTGAGCGAAGCATGCGCAGTGTGATTAATGGCGACGCAGAAAAACGTTCGTTCTTGGATTCGCAATCCGTGAAGGTGGGAATGGCGGGACGGAGGGAGAGATGAATCAGGCGCGTCGTTAGACACACTTCGTGAACATGTCATTTACACCGTCAATCCGGAAAATTTACCTACCGGTGCCTGGGGATCTGAGCGGAGGCAGCAGCTTTGTTACAGACCAGACTATGCTGCCGCCATCTTTATTTGGTACTGGCAGCGGTGCGCATGCGCACCCACCATCTTTATTGGAGCACGAGCAGCAGAGCGCATGCTCAGTCGCCATCATTGTTGGGGGCAACATTTCTGAAACGTTTCTTCATGACAGTGTCCAGCAAACTGCTTCATCCTGAGTTACAAATTCCTATTTATAGGGCAGAATATGTGTCCAGGGTAGTGACAATAATTCGAATTTATATTATGACTTGAACAGAATATAACTTTTCAGACATTCAGAGAAACATTACAAAATAACAATTGACACGGAGCCGCATGAGGAGATATTAGATTGAGGAAAGTGAGTTTGAGAGTTGGAGTTTTAAGAAGGAAATTCCAGAAATTGAGGCCGTGGCAACGCAGTAATGGTGGAGAGATTCAAATCAGGAATACTCAAATGGCTGGAATTAAAAGAGTGCAGAGATCTTCACAGCTCCAGGATCCCAGGTTCGATTCCGGCTTTGGTCATTGTCTGTGTGGAGTCTGCACATCCTCCCCGTGTGTGTGTGGGTTTCCTCCGGGTGCTCCGGTTTCCTCCCACAGTCAAAAGATGTGCAGGTTAGATGCATTGGACATGATAAATTGCCCTTAGTATCCAAAATTTCCCTTTGTGTTGGGTGGGGTTACTGGGTTATGGGGATAGGGTTGAGGTGTTGACCTTGGGTAGAGTGCTCTTTCTAAGAGCCAGTGCAGACTCGATGGGCCGAATGGCCTCCTTCTGCACTGTAAATCCTATGTAAATCTCAAAGGGGTGTGTGTGGAGGAGATTACAGTGATCAGGATCATCACTACTATGGAGTAAAAGAATTATGAGAAATTTAAACTTTTTGTGCCTTTTAAAAGGAAGCATTTCAGTGGATCAGTGGGTACAGGGGCTGGTGTGAGTAAGCACATGGGTAGCAGAGTTTGGGATGGGATGGAGGGGGTTGTTTAATGTTGGAGTCCGGCTGCGAGTGCGTTGGAATAATTTGTTTGAGAAGTAACAGAAGAATGGATGATGGTTCCTGCAGCAGATGAATAGAGACTAAGGTGGAGGTGAGCTGTGTTCCTGAGGTGGGAATCGGCAATCTTGGTGATGATGTGGATCTGTGGTCAAGAGCTCATCTCGGAGTGAAATATTTCACCATGGTTGTGAACAGTCTGCTTTAGCCTCATACATTTGACAGCAATGGAATTGGTGGCAAGGGAGTGGAGTTTGTAGCCGGGACAGGAAGGGAATGGGTTCAGTCTTTTTTAAATAAACAATTTTATTGAGGTGTTTTTGGCATTGTGAACAGTTACAGTAATGTGCAAATATCAACACAAAGCAGAAACATAGTGCAAAAGACCACTCCTCTCTCATAAACAGTACCTGCCTATTTATCCCCCCTATTCTACTCTAATCTCCCCTCCCCCTCCCCACCCTGCTGACATTTAATTCCCCGTGAAGAATTTGATGAATGCTTGCCACCTTCGGGCGAACCCTAATACAGATCTTCTTAAGGCGAACTTATTTTTTCCAGCCCTAAAAATGTCTGAGAGCCATGCTTTGGTCTTTGGGGGCTTTGAGTCCCTCCATGCCAGCAGTGTACATCGCCAGGCTACCAGGGAAGCAAAGGCCAAGACGTCGGCCTCCCTCTCCTCCTGGACCCCCGGGTCTTCCGAGACCCCAAGAATTGCCACCACTGAACTCATCACCACCCTGGTTTTCAGTATCTGGGACATGACGTCCGCAAATCCCTCCCAGTATCTCCTAAGTTTTGGGCATGCCCAGAAGATGTGGACGTGATTTGCTGGCCCTCCCACACCTCGTGCATTTGTCCTCCACCCCAATATATTTACTCATCTGGGCCACCGTCATTTGGGCCCGGTGGACGGGAATGGGTTCAGTCTTGTCAATATTTAAATAGAGGAAAGTTCTGCTCCTCCAGCATTGGATGTCTGACAAGATCGGACAGTGTGTGTCTTGGAAGGGAACTTGCAGGTGGTGATGTTCACATACATCTGCTGTCCTGGTCCATCCAGGTGGTGGAGGTCAAGTATTTAGGAGATTCTGTCAAATTGTGATTCAGTTGTCAGTCGAGAAAATGCCTCTCCAATGCCACCTATCATCATCACCACCACACGCCCCCCCCCCACCACCACTCTGTTCTCGCTCTCTCTCCCTTTCCCTCATTCTTCTTGACTTTCTCTCTCGGTTTCTTGCTGAGAATTCTCTCGCCCAGAGGGTTGTGGATGATCCATCAATGAATATATTGAAGGCTGAGATGGTGAGATTTTTGGTCTCTCAGGAAGTCAAAGGACATAGAGAGCTAACGGGAAAGTGGAATTGAAGACTGAGATCAGCCACAATCGTGTTCAATGGCAGAGCAGGGTCGACGGGCCGAATGGTCTACTTTCCTATTCTTGTGTTCTTGCAAAGGCCCAAATCTTGTGTGGGCTCAGGCCGGGCGGCAGGTTCCCTTCCTTGAAGAACATTAACAAACTAGTTCACTTTTCACAAAAGGTTCAACAGTTTTCATGGTCGCTTTTTCCCATTGCCGGCCCCACAAATGACCCGATTCATTCAACTCAATTTCACAATCTGCCTTTGTGTTTTTGTGGGTTCTCTCTCATTCCCTTTTTTCTGTTTTAAACAATTTCAGAGTTAGAAGGGGAGGATTTGCAGTCAGGAAACTCAGATCAAACATTACATCAGGATCAGACAACGTCACCGAATTCACCGTAACCTGAATATTGGTGAATTTTGACCATGGAAGGAAAAAGCAGCGTTCACAGTGAGGAGAAACCCTGGGAATGTGAGGAGGAGGGATTCAAAACCATATCTCAACTGGAAATTCATCATCCCAGACAGTCTGGGGAGAGGTCATTCACTTGCTCTGATAGTGGGAAGAGATTCTCTCGATCATCCAGCCTGCTGCAACACCAGCGAGTGCACACCGGGGAGAAACCATTCAACTGCTCCGTGTGGGAAGGGATTCGCTCAGTCGTCCAACCTGCTGAGACACCAGCGAGTTCACACTGGGAAGAGACCATTCACCTGCTCTGTGTGTGGGAAAGGATTCACTCGGTCATCTGACTTGAAGACGCACCAGCAAGTTCACATGGATGAGAGACCATTTAAATGTCCAGACTGTGGGAAGTGCTTTAAATGTTGCCGGGACCTGATACTCCATCAACGTGTTCACACCAATGAGCGACCGTTCAGATGTTCTCACTGTGGGACTGGGTTCAAGCAGTCATCTCAACTCAGTGAACACCAGCGCACTCACACTGGGGGAGGCCGCTCACCTGCTCCGTGTGTGGCAGTGGGTTCAGTAGGTCATCAAACCTGCGGACACACCAATGGGTTCACACTGGGGAGAGACCTTACACTTGCTCTGAGTGTGGGAAGGGATTTACTCAGTTATCCACTCTGCTGAATCACCAGAGTGTTCACAATGAGAAGAGACCATTTAAATGTACAGACTGCAGTAAGTGCCATAAAAGTTCCCGGGAACTGCTCCACCATCAGGGTGTTCACACTGATGAGAGACCTTTTCAATGCCCAGACTTTGAGAAGTGCTTTAAAAGTTCCGGGGAACTGATGCGTCATCAACATATTCACACTGATGAGAAACTGTTCAGGTGCTCCGACTGCGCAATTGGGTTCAAGACATCATCTGACCTCACTGTACACCAGCGAACTCACACTGGGGAGAGGCCGTTCACCTGCTCCCAGTGTGGGAAGACATTCAGTCATCCAGCCTGCTGACACATCAGCGAATTCACAAGTAATTACAGTGAGTGGACAATCTGATCAGCTGCCTCTGCTGCTTCCCTCCTTTCCACTAGCTCCACCAGGCCAAACTGTCACTAAACATTCCCCTCGTCTCTGAGTGTGAACTCATATCTATCTCCGGTTTCTCTCCTATCCTCTGTCATGTCCTGTTCAATCTCACCTTATTTATGAGACCTGACTTCTGCTCCCTTGATCCGATTCTCACTAAACCGCTGACCATCCAACTTCCCCACATTAACTGATATTGTTAACAGATCTCGCTTTCTTCTGGTTTTGCCACTACACTATCCTCACCTTTCCTGAGAAAACAACCCTTGATGCCCAACCTCCTTGCAAACGGCCATCCCATCTCCAACCTCCCTTTCCTCTCCAACGTGGTGTCCTCCAAGGATCTATCCTTGGCCCCTCCAATTTCCCATTGACATGATGGCACTACAATCCGTAGAATCCCGACACTTTCCGTTGGGGATTTGGCCAACGCGCAGGCGCTTTGCCGGCCCGTTTGACTTGGACCGACTGAGCATGCGTGGCTCTGACATGTACTCGGCTTATTTAAAGGGTCAGTGTCCCTTTGCTGTTGCAATTTAAAGGGTCAGATGTTGCGAGCCTCATTTGAACACAGATAAGGGAGAATAGGTTTGGTGGCTTCAAAAATAATGTAAAGTTAGAAAACTATCCACCCTCAATTTCTGCTTTTTTGTTGTTGCAGGAATTACTGATATAAATCTTTAAACAAGGAGTGGATTCACAGACAGGAAGCTCTGACTCCCAGACACCACATCAATCTAACTGATTCACTTAATTAATCAGGACTCAGTAACATTGGCCATATGGAAGGGGCGAGCGGCATTCACAGCGCAGACAATCTGTCTTCAGTGTGTGGACCTGGATTTAACTATTTGACCAATATGGGAAGGCACACGTGTGACCAGAAAAGGGAAGGTCTGTCTGGACAATGTGGGGGTGTTGGGAAGGGATTCAGTTGTCATCCCTCTGATCAGGATATTTATCGATACAGTCACACCGGGACAAGGCCATTCACCTGCCCGCAGTGTGATAAGGGATTCACTCGATTTTCAAATATGTTGCGACACCAACAGGTTCACACCGGGGAGAAACCCTTCAATTGCTCCCTGTGCGGAAAGCGATTCACTCAGTCATCCCACTTGCTGACACATCAACGTGTCCACACTGGAGAGAGACCATTCACCTGCTCTGTGTGTGAAAAGAGATTCACGGAGTCATCGGCCCTGCTGAGACACCAGCGAGTTCACACGGGGGGGAGGCCATTCCCCTGCTCTGTGTGTGGGAAGGAATTTACTGAGTCATCAATCCTGCTGAGACACCAGCAGGTTCACACTGGAGAGAGGCCATTCACCTGCTCTGTGTGTGGGAAGGAATTTACTGAGTCATCAATCCTGCTGAGACACCCGCGGGTTCACACTGGGGAGAGGCCTTTCACCTGCTCTGTGTGTGGGAAGGGATTCACTCAATCATCCAACCTTGTGAGACACCAGCGAGTTCACAAGTGACTGCAATGTTCCAATTCTGCAGTTATTCCTGCTGTTAATCAGATTTAGGAGTTAAGCTTGTACATTATGAAACAGGGGAGTGTCTATGCTGTTGCTGATAGCCACAGTAACCGGGTTGCAGTTGGAAGACTTTGCATTTATAATAATAATCTTTATTATCACCCCTAGGCTTACATTAACACTGCAATGAAGTTACTATGAAAATCCCCTTGTCGCCACATTCCAGCGCCTGTTCGGGTACAAGGAGGGAGAATTCAGAATGTCTAAATTACCTAACAGCATGTCTTTCTGGATTTGTGGGAGGAAACCAGAGCACCCGGAGGAAAACAACACAGACACAGGGAGAACTCTGCACTGACAGTGCCTAAGCAGGGAATCGAACCTGGGACTCTTGCCCTGTGAAGCAACAGTGCTAACCAATTGTGCTACCATGCCGCACATGGTATTATGGTGCCTTTGTAGTATATAGTGCCTTTCATAACTTCGGATGTCTCTGTGTACAGTAAGCCTCCAAAAACAGCAATGCGATAATGACCAGTCATTCTTTTAGTGAGATTGATTGAGAGTAAGCTATTAGTCAGAGAGCAGTGAGAATTCCCCTGCTGACCTTCTAACAGTGCTCGGAGATTTTGTTTAATAATATTACTACAGAATAGGTAAGAGGAACCAAGGATGTTGTGCATTTGGATCTTCAGAAGACTTTTGATAAACTCCCACAGAGGAGGTTAGTAAACATAACATTGGGGGGGGGGGGGAGTATAATGGCACGGATTGAGGATTCACAGAAACCAGATAATCAGGTCATTTTCAGGTTGGCAGACTGAATAGTGAGGTACGGGAAGGATCAGTACTTGGGCTCCAGCTATTCACAATCTACATCAATGATTTGGATGTGGGGACTAAATGCAATATTTCCATGTTTGCTGATGACTCAAAACTAGGTGAGAATATGCATTGTGAGGAGAGTACAAGGAGGATTCAAGATGATTTAGACAGGATAATGAATGGGCAAGAACATGGCAGATGGATGATAATACAAACAAAATGTGAAGTTATCCTCTTTGGTGGGAGGACTGGAGATGCAGAATATTTCTTCAATGGTGAGAGATTGGGAATAGCCGATATCCAGAGGGATCTGGGTGTCCTTGTTCATGTGTCACCAAAAGCAGGTGTAGCAAGTGATCAGGAAGGCAAATGGTACGTTGAACTTCATTGCAAGAGGATTTGAGTATGTGTTGGAATTTATTATCAGGTTAGCAAGACTTTACTAAAACCAAAACGGTTCAATATCTAGAAGCCTGGGGCTTCTGACCTGGTCTGGCTTTGAGCAGAGGAACCAGATTAGAACAATGTGCTGATTACACTCACAGCTCTTTCTAATGTGTCCTCCTTTGAGTGTCCAGTAATCTCATCGTCTCAATGTGCAGTCACTTATGTAATACAATGAACAAAGAAAAGTACAGCACAGGAACAAGCCCTTCGGCCCTCCAAGCCTGCGCCGACCATGCTGCCCGTCTAAACTAAAGTCAGCACTCCCAGGGTCAGTATCCTATTCTCATCCTATTCATGTATTTATCAAGATGCCCCTTAAATGTCACTATTGTCCCTGCTTCCACCACCTCCACTGGCAGCGAGTTCCAGTCACCCACTACCCTTTGTGTAAAAAAACTTGCCCTGCACATCTCTTCTAAACCTTGCCCCTCGTACCTTAAACCTATCCCCCCTAGTAATTGACCCCTCTACCCTAGGAAAAAGTCTCTGACTATCCACTCTGTCTATGCCGCTCATAATTTTGTAGACCTCTATCAGGTCGCCCCCTCAATCTCCGACGTTCCAGTGAGAACAAAACGTTAACGAATAAACATTAAATCAACAGCCCATTGTTTCCTACTTTCTGAGTGTGTTTAATGGAGTCTGGATGCAGAGAATTCCCCAAAAACCACAATGTATATTGAACCTGTTAGGAGGAAACAATCTGTTACAATTTGAAATGAAGTCCCGGATTTCTGAAAAGCAGTGGATCCATTATCAGCAAAGTTCTCACCCACGAAGCAGATAAGTTACTGAGTGAATCTCTTCCCACACACTTCCACTACACCGAGAAGGACAAGGGCAGCAGATACATGGGAACATCACCTCCTGGAAGTTCCCCTCCAAGCCATCCCATACTGACTTGGAAACATATCACCTTTCCTTCACTGTTGTTGCAGCAATATCCTTCCTAACAGCGCTGTGGGTAGACCTACACCATATATAGAACAGTACAGCACAGAACAGGCCCTTCGGCCCTCAATGTTGTGCCGAGCCATGATCACCCTACTCAAACCCACGTATCCACCCTATACCCTTAACCTTACTTTTTAGGACACTACGGGCAATTTAGCATGGCCAATCCACCTAACCCGCACATCTTTGGACTGTGGGAGGAAACCGGAGCACCCGGAGGAAACCCACGCACACAGGGGGAGGACGTGCAGACTCCACACAGACAGTGACCCAGCCGGGAATCGAACCTGGGACCCTGGAGCTGTGAAGCATTGATGCTAACCACCATGCTACCCTGCTGCCCCCTTATGGACTGAAGAGGTTCAAGAAGGTGGCCCAATAGGGGCTTTTCACAGTAACTTCACTTGAAGCCTACTTGTGACAATAAGCGATTTTCATTTCATTTTGTCTCTGCCTTCTGAGTAAATTTATTGCACCTGTTCTGAAGTGGAAGTCACTGGGGCAGGTACAACACTTGTCAGGAACAGTGCAAGTCTCCCTCTACATTTTTTAAGGTACAGAACAAAGTTTTCTCTAAATCCCGTCACAAACCCACAGGACAAGTACAGCCCAGACTAGGTACAAAGGAAAATTCCCACTACATGACACATCAAACAGGTCCAGAGAGTACGTACAGCACCGTTTTGAGAGCCCCAGTGTAGGCAACTGGAACATCCTGTCTCCAAACACATCCCACCCTGTTCACGCTGAGAATCCCGGGATGGGGATCTGGGACATCCTGTCTCCAAACACATCCCACCCTGTTCACACTGAGAATCCCAGTGTGGGGAACTGGGACATCCTGTATCCAAACACATCCCACCCTGTTCACACTGAGAATCCCAGTGTGGGGAACTGGGACATCTTGTCTCCAAACACATCCCACCCCGTTCACGCTGAGAATCCCGGGATGAGGAACTGGGACATCCTGTCTCCAAACACATCCCACCCTGTTCACGCTGAGAATCCCGGGATGAGGAACTGGGACATCCTGTCTCCAAACACATCCCACCCTGTTCACACTGAGAATCCCAGTGTGGGGAACTGGGACATCTTGTCTCCAAACACATCCCACCCTGTTCACGCTGAGAATCCTGGGATGAGGAACTGGGACATCCTGTCTCCAAACACATCCCACCCTGTTCACACTGAGAATCCCAGGATGGATAATTCTCACACACATTCATTCCTGTGGATATACCGGTGTGCGAAAACAGACATCAAAGGTTTACTGGTTAGTTAAGCACACAAGAGTTCTTGGTAGCATTTGATCCAATAATTCTAATTTCACATGCACCAGTGACATTATTAATAAAGGGTCAAGTTAAGGGAGTGTCCCCAGTGTGATAGAAAAGATTGATTATAGAATTATAAAATAAATACATAATTGCTCTGCAACCTCACAATTGGCTGGGTGTTTTGCAGTATGAAAAACCCCACATGTTTGGAAGGTGGAGATTGGCCAATGTCCAGCAGATTCCTTCCTACTGCACATCTGTACCTTACTGTCATGGACATAGAAATGATAGACACAGAATTCTTACAGTGCAAAAGGAGGCCATTCGGTCAATTCAGTCTGCACTGTCCCTCTGAAAGAGCACCCTACCTCGGTCCATACTCCCAATCTAACTTTGGACACCAAGGGGCAATTTTAGCATGACCAATCCACCTAACCTGCACATCTTTGGACTGTTGGGAGAAACTGGAGCACCCGGAGAAAACCCACCCAGACATGGGGAGAATGTGCAAACTGCACACAGACAGTCACCAATGGTCAGAATCAAACCTGGATTCCTGTGAGGCCGATGTGTTAATCACTGTTACATCATGCTGCCATGTCCTTCTGCTTGGAGCAATGTGGATAGAATGATTCACCATTTATTAGAATTAGAATTAGAATAGTACAGCACAGAACAGGCCCTTCGGCCCTCGATGTTGTGCCGAGCAATGATCACCCTACTCAAGCTCACGTATCCACCCTATACCAGTAACCCAACAACACCCATTAACCTTATTTTTTTAGGACACTAAGGGCAATTTTAGCCTGGCCAATCCACCTAACCCGCACATCTTTGAACTGTGGGAGGAAACCGGAGCACCCGGAGGAAACCCACGCACACACGGGGAGGACGTGCAGACTCCGCACAGACAGTGACCCAGCCGGGAATCGAACCTGGGACCCTGGAGCTGTGAAGCATTTATGCTAACCACCATGCTACTGTGCTGCCTTATATATGACAGAATGGAAGGGGAAGGGCATATATCATAATCCTACTGAATAGAATAATATAGAAGAGTGAACATTATCCAGTCCCACTCCCTAAAGGTGTTCGGAAAATGAATGCATGAATTGAAAAACAGTTATTTTTATTTTAAATTTAATACCTTAGTTTATAAATTGAATTGTGTTTGTTTAACTATATTTCCCAAATAACTTACACAGCCTCATATTATTTTTTCTTCTGAGACCATGAACACTGACAATGATCGATAAGTGGACCGGGTCCTTAAACGATATTTGTTCCACTCTTTCTGTGTTTGTTGAAGATACAGAGCTTCATATCCTCTCGTTTTGTACCTATTGTGGACAATGTTTCACTTTACAGCTCTGGGTAAATAATGTAAAATTTGGATTGTCCATTGAGTCGATACCAGTCCTCTGAAAAGCACCCTACCAAGGCCCACCTCCCCATCCCCGCTTAACCGCTACATCCTTGGATTGTGAAATGAAAGGAGAGCACCCGGAGGAAACCCATGCAGACCCGGGGAGAAAGTGCAAACTCCACAAGTCACCAAACTCCTGGAATCAAACCCAGGTCGTGGCCACTGCGCGGCAGCAGTGCTACCATGCGAAGCACTATGCTCCATGCCGCCTGGGTTCCTAATATTACTGATTTCCGCTGCAACCGCCAAATTAACAATTCCAATGCTTGGTTAGTAGCTGTTATGGCGGGAACATTACCCGACACCCTCCGGGGTGGTGAATGTCCTCTATCCAAAACACAGGAGAGCAGTGCGCAGGCGCAGCACCGCCCTGTATTGGAGCATGCGCAGTGATAGCGAAGGGAAGCCTATTGTTTATCGGATCTCCAAACCGGTGAGGATGCGGAAACGCGGAGGGGGCGATGGAGACGGCGAATTGACGGGGAGGGTTTCTAAACACCTGGTGAAGGCATAAAGCCCCGAATCCGAAGCTGCGGCTCCTACATTTACAGCTTCGAGTCTTTTCCCCGGAGACAGACCCAGACTAACGGCCGCCATCTTGTTTCGGGGACAGAATGCGCATGCGACTGTGTTTTGGGGAATTGGAAAGATGGTGGGCGGGGCTTCAGCGCCTCTGTTTGCAAACGGGTCCTAGTGTCCGGGTGGAACATCAGGCTGCTGGTGCTGCTTGCAGCACAGAGAATTCCATGGGACATGTCTCCATTCAGTGTGGGAGGTTGCAGTCCCGATAGTTAGTTATCTGCAGCAGCTACTTCTCAAGTTTTAGATACACTTTAGCCCGGACTCCTAATCTTTGGCTGCCCGGTGTGGAGGGACTGGGTAAGTCAGGGGATCTACTCCTGGACTTGCTCTTGGGCCTCCAGAGCCACAGCAATGTAGCTGACTCTTAACTGCCTCATCCAGGGCAATAAGGGATGGGCAATAAGTATGAACGAATAAAATATAAATCAGTCCATTGAGCCTGCTCCACCATTGAATAAGGTCACTTTACTGCCGCCCCCCATAAGAGGCTGCTGGCCTCTCTTCCATGGGCCTGCCTGTGTCTGGGTGGTTCTGGTGAGGGAGCATGCGGTGTCCACCAGAACAATTGACACCTTCCACAATCAGTGGGTTCTTCGGAGTGCAGAGTGTCTCATAGACATTGGTAATAACATTGTGGTTTATTCAGGAAGATTCTTTTGCTCTTGTTGGGACTTTGTTTTTGATTTTGGTTTATTTTATTTTGATTGAACAACATGTTTGAGAAAACAAGAAAAGAATGAATGTTGCATAGAAACTAGAATTGTCTGTTGTAAATTTCTATCCTGCACTGACAGCAATGACTTTTGTAAACTCTGTTTATAGGATATTAGGAGATAACGTGTGGATGGGGAACTCAAACCAAGCATCACATTAAGATCTGATCATCACTTAATTCACTCGGAGCTGAATATCATCAAGCTTTAAATGTCAAAGCAGAAATATTTATCTGTTTTGTCTGCGGGAAATGATTTCAGACATCAGTGTGACTGGAAAAGCACCGAGACATACACATACCCGAGTGAGTGTGTTCCAGTCGACCTTTAAGCAGTTACACAGCCTGAACAAAAATCACACCATTCACAGCGGGAATAAACCGTACATATATTCTGTGTGTGGACGAGGCTTCAACTGATCATCCAATCTGGAGAGACACAAACTCATTCGCACCACAAAGAAACCGTGGAAATGTGGGGACTGTGGGAAGGGATTCCTTTGCCCATCCCAGCTGGAAGCTCATCGACGCAGTCACACTGGGGAGAGACCGTTCATCTGCTCCGTGTGTGGGAATGGATTCACTCTGATGTCCAGCCTTCAGTTACACCTGCGAGTTCACACTGATGAGAGACCTTTTAAATGTTCTGATTGTGAAAAATGCTTTAAAATCTCACCGGATCTGATTAAACACCAGTTTATTCACACGGACGAGAGACCATTCGGTTGTTCTCAGTGTGAGAAGAGATTCAGACAGTCGCCTCACCTTATTCAACACCAGCGAGTTCACAGCGGGGAGAGGCCGTACACCTGCTCTGTGTGTGGGAAGGGATTCATTTCATCATCCAACCTGGTGAGGCACCAGCAGGTTCACACAAGGGAGAAGATATTCACCTGCTCTGTGTGTGGGAAGGGCTTTACTCAGTCTTCCAACCTGCTGAGACACCAGCAAGTTCACACTGGGGAGAGGCCGTTCACCTGCTCTGTGTGTGAGAAGAGATTTGCTCGATCGTCTCACTTGCTGACACACCAGCGAGTTCACAACTGACTGTGGAGGTTAGATTCTGCTGTTAATCACATCATTTGTTTGTTTCTGTTGCTGTTGGTAACTCTTGCAACTAAATTGGTGATGATGAAATCAGACAGCGCTGTTGTAAGCAGACAAGGGTTAGGAGCAGGATCAGGCCAGACAACCTGTCTCACCTACTCCGTTATTCAATACAATCATGGCTGAATGAACCTCAATTCCTCCCTCCTGTCTGTTCACCAGCACCCTTGATTCTCTGAGAGACCAAAATTCAGTCTATTTCAGTATTCAATTTGTTGGACAATGGAAACAGAAAATTTTAATTTCTAGGACCAAAGGAGGCGAGTTGGCCCATCATATCGGTACCAGCCCAACCCCACTTTCTAGCTGTTAGTCTGTAACCTTGTAGGTTGCTACATGTCAAATACCTCACTGTAATGATTTGTTCTAAGGTCACTCTCCACTGCCTTACTGCTGAGTAATCACAAGAAACTGAATTGTGAATCACAATGGTGGGGTTTTTACCCAGCATTCCCCACATGGTGGATGTCCCCTATCTACACCACAGGAGACAAGTGCACAGGTGCAGTGTCGCCCAGTTTTTGAAGCACGTGCTGTGTCAGTCATGACCATGGACAGGTGTTTATTTGTCAAATTTTCAGCTGGTCAAAGGTGTGCTGGAGTTGGCGGCTGGATGGGGAGGATTTGGAAACACTTTGTGGATCCACAAACTCATCAGGATAATTGTCAGCTCCCTGGTTTGCCTGTGGGGCGTCTCCCTCCCTCCCGGGAACAGGCCCAGGTTAACGGGCACCATCCTGCTTCACACACTGGAGGGTGGTTCACATCACAGGATGGGGGAGGGGGGATAATAAATAAGAGCTCACACTTCGCACTCAAATCAATGAGGACTCTGATCTCTGGGAAACTATTAACAAATGTCTCCCTGTGAAACATCAGCTCAGGGTTACATTGGACAGGAAGAGAACCAGAAATCAAAACAAGAGAGAGAGAGAAAGGTTAATGTCTGAATTGTGATGACGATAC
>NW_024055476.1:24144-144460 GCF_902713615.1 Scyliorhinus canicula
CACTTCCCGCAGTCTGGACATTGGAACGGTCTCTCATCAGTGTGAACTCGCTGGTGACTCAGCAGCTGGTCAAAAATAGTTAATCCCTTCCCACGCTGTGAGCAGGTGAATGGTCTCTCCCCAGTATGAACTCGCTCATGTCTCAGCAGGTGGGATGACCGAGTGAATCCCTTCCCACACTTGGAGCAGATGAATGGTCTCTCCCCAGTATGAACTCGCTGGTGTGCGGACAGAGTGGATGACTCAGTGACTCCCTTCCCACACTTGGAGCAGGTGAATGGTCTCTCCCCTGTGTGAACTCGCTGGTGATTCTGCAGGGCCGATGACTGAAGGAATCGCTTCCCACACTTGGAGCAGGTGAACGGTCTCTCGTCAGTGTGATCACGCTGATGGCGAATCGGTTCCCCAGAACGTTTATAGCACTTCCCGCAGTCTGGACGTTGAAACGGTCTCTCATCCGTGTGAACTCGCTGGTGTGTGGACAGAGAGGATGACTGAGTGAATCCCTCCCCATACTCTGAGCAGGTGAATGGTCTCTCTCCAGTGTGACTGCATTGATGAGTTTCCAGCTGGGATGGGGAAGTGAATCCTTTCCCACAGTCCAGACATTTCCACGGTTTCTCCTCAGTGTGACTGCATTTGTGGCTTCTGAGGCCTGATGATGGAGTGAATCCTCGTCCACACACACAAATCAAGTACGGTTTCTCCCCTCTGTGAACGATGCTTTTTCCTTCCATGTTCAAAATACTACGATATTCAGGATAAATTGTGGTCAGTCAGATCCTGATGTGATGCTTGGTTTGAGTTTCCGGACTTTGAAGCCTCCCCTTCGAACACCCTGTGAAACTGATTTAAAACAGAAACTAGGGAGTGAGAGAGCAGTCGCAAAAACACAAAGGCAGATTTCAATTTAGCTGAATGAATCTGGTTACTTGTGGGGACGGCTCTGGGAAAAAGTGACCATGGAAACGGCTGGATTGTTATAAAAACCCAACTGGCCTCTTTGGGAGGAGAGAGAAAGAGGTGAAGAGGGACTTTGTATATTTACAAGACAGACTAAGAGAGTAGTTGGCAAAGCATCCAATCTCGACATTGAGCTTCATAAATAGAAATACTGATACTGAAACTATGCTTCTGGTGGCACAGTGATTAGCACTGCTGCCTCACATCCAATCTTGGTGACTGTCTCTGTGGAGTTTGCACTTTCTCCCAGTGTCTGCATGGGTTTCCACCCGGTGCTCAGATCTCCTCCAACAGTCCAAAGAAGGGCACGTTAGGTGGATTACCCGTGATAAATTGCCCTTAGTGTCCAGGGATGTGCAGGTTAGGTGGAACTATGGGGTTACAGGGACAGGGTAGGGGTGTGGGCCGAGGCAGGGTGCCCTTTCAGAGAATCAGTGCAGACTCGATGGGCCGAATGGCCTCCTTCTGCACTGTCGGAATTCTATGGTTCTAATTCTATTCTATGAATCTTTATAAAGCTCTGGTCACCACTCTTCAGGAAGGATGTGAAGGTTCACGGAGAAGGTGCAGAGGAGATTTACCAGAATGGATTCCAGCAAAGGAGGTTGAGGGGAGATTTGATTCAGGGACACAAGATTATGCCAGATTTCCATCGGGTGGACAAAGAAACTCTGTTTCCATTCACTGATCATACAAGCAGTCGGGACACAGATTTAAAGTTTTGGGTAAAACCTGGATTGAACTATATCAGATCCTGAAGGGTCTTGACAGGGTGGATGTGGAGAGGATGTTTCCTCTTCTTGGAGAATCGACAAATAGGGCATCACTGTTGCAAAATAAGGAGTCACCCATTTCAGATGGAGATGAGGATTTTTCATTCTCTTGAGGGTTGCAGGACTTTGGAAATCACGTCCTTAAAAGACAGTGGAAGCAGAGTCCTTCAATATTTTTAAGGCAGAGCTGGATAGATTCTTCATGAGCAAGGGGGTGAAAGGTTATCATGGGTAGGCAGGAATGCTGAGCAGGTTCGAGGGGCCGAGTGGCCTGTTCCTAGTTTGTATGTAAAAGGTACAGGAGATATGAGGTAATAGGAGATATATGTTTTTACACAGCGAGCGGCAATGACATGATACTTGCTGCCCATGAGGGAGTTTGAAAATAAATACATGAATCATTTGATTTCAAAAGGAAATTGGATAGAGATCTGAGGGAAATAAACCTGCGAGGATACAGGGATAGAGCAGGAGAATGGGACTGACTGGATTGCTCCAGAGAGCAAGCATGGATTCAATGGGCCGAATGCCATTCTCTGTGTCATCATATCTCTGACTCTCTTGTATAATCTAGTTTTGTAATTTAACCCTGGCGGGTTCAGATATCACTCAGGTAAATCTGTGCTACACTCCCTCCGAGGCCATTCTATCCTTCCTCAGGTTTGTTGCCCAGAACTGAACACAGTTCTCCAGGTTTGGTCTAACCAGGGTTTGTGAATCTCGGGGCTTTTCCAGTCACACTGAGACCTGAAATCTTCCCTCACAGACAGAACAGACAAACCTTTTACCTTCCACACCCAGATGCTGCTGATATTCAGGTTCTGATGAATCGAGTGACTCTGTCAGATCGCGATGTGACGTTTGGTTTGTGTTTCCCGTCTGTTAAACCTCCATCTTCCAGTATCCTGTAAATTTACAGAAACCTCACTGTCAGTTTAGGATAGAAATTCACAACATTCTCTCCTCGCCAACTTTGATTAAATGTATTCCTGGAGATTTGATCACATGACCTGCCCCCATCCTCCAGCCATTAATCGGTCAACACATCCATCCTTGTGACACACTGCCTTCCTCGGCCAATTGGGAAGCAAAGTGACTCATTACCTTACAGGACAGTGATTGACTGTCAGCCAATCAACCTTTATCCCATCTTCAATATTTTTATATCCACTGAAGAGAAATGTTCAAAGAAAATTACATTAAAATCTTTTACTGTCCTAATGATTTCCCAGACACGAATCTCACCAAGACAGAAGGTTAAATTTGAATTAATTTAAAGTCTACTGAAGACCCTGAAACCATTGTTGGTTGTTGCAAAGACCCATCTGGTTCACTCATGTCCTTCAGTGAGGGAAATCTTCCATCCTTACCTGGTCTGGCCGACATCCTAAAGGCCAAAGACGTGCAGGTTAGGTGGATTCAAATGAATAATTAAATTAAATGAAAATGAATAAAAAATTGGCCATGACAAATTGCCCTTAGTGAGTGACCAAAAACGGTTCGGAGGGGTTATTGTGTTACGGGGATAGGGTGGAAGTGAGGGCTTAAATGGGTTGGCGCAGACTCGATGGGCCGAATGGCCTCCTTCTGCACTATGTGTTCTATGCACATGTGACTCTAAATGCACAGTCAGCTTGTTGACTCTTAAAATGCTCTCTGAGATGCACTCAGTTCAAGGGCAATTAGAGCTGGGCAGTGAATGCTGGCCCAGCCAGCGACACCCACATCCCGTGAATGAATAGAAAAGAAAATCTGCCATCCTTACCTGGTCTGACCGACACGATTCCAAACCACAGCAATGTGGTTGACTCTTTAAATGCCCTCCGAGATGGCCGAGCCAGCCACTCGGTTTAAGGGAAATTAGGGATGGGCAATAAATGTTGGCCCAGCCAGTGACTCCCACAAATGATTAAAATAAAATCCTGGAGACTCCAGTCAGTCAATCTGGGAGAGTTGGTATCCGGTCCAGGCTCACAGCGCATGCGCCCTGTGGCACCTTGTCCTCTGTAAAGATGGCGGCCGGTAACCCGGGCCTGTCACCGCTCAGCTCTCACGCTGTTCGATGCTGTTTAAGACGGGACCGTTAACATTTTACTCAGGAGTTGAAGCCTCCACGGGGTATTTATGAAGCCTCCCGGCTCACTCCGCAGCTTCTATTGCTCCCTGGCCACCCACCGGCTCCAATCCTGAAAGTCGCTCGATTGTTTCTATCCCACTCCTCGCACCGTCAGCGACAACCTGAACTACATATGCGCCGGTCACAGCCCAAAGGTGCATGCCCCATTCACAGCCGGACTCTGCGCATGTGCGAGGAGCTTCTGTAATGTGGATAGAGCACATTCTCGGCCACAATTCATGTTGGGTACTAATTCCACCATTGAAATAGATATCGTTGATAGAAATTATGCTTTGCCAACCGATTACAATTGGTACCGTTGGGCCAAGGGAACAAATGTATTAAATAAATTAATACAGCAACTAAAGAGCACAGGCCCTTCCACCAGAGTCTGTCCTGGGTGTGATTGACAACAGACCAAACACGGACAGTGAGTTGTTAACGGGTTGGGGTCTGAGCAGGTTCAGGTGAACAGTGATTTTTGTCTTCCTGGACAGAACAGTTAAACTGCCCCTCATCCATAACAATGTGCTGCAATTGGATCAAATTGTCTGGGCTTTTAAAGTTGGAGTGTTAACCAGTGGGAAAACTGAGGAAATCCCTTTGCACATGTGAAGTGTGTGAGTGATCTCCCTCTGAACTGCACATTAGATTAATCAATCACTAACTCATATTTATTCTTATTCAGTGGAAACATCTTCCACTTGTCTATCATATCAAACCTGTTCATAGTCTTACAGGATCAGGTCATCCTTCATTCCCTTTTCAAGAGAAAATGTTATGCCCTGTCCAATCTTTCTTACTGGATGTAACCTGCCAGTCCAGGCATAATTCAAATATCTTTTCCTGCATCTTCTCCAGTCCTTCTAGATCTATTTTACAATATGGAGACTTTAACTAATCTGAGCAGCAATCTCACCATTGCCCCCAAATGCCTGTATGTTGCAGTATTTTAGTCATTTTACTGTCAGCTGAATGTAAGATGGGACAGAATAAGATCCAACGAGCCCATTTGTAACACTGTAGAACATCTACAAACCTGCCTCTTCCCCGTACTGCTAAACAGTTGACTTTTTCACTCTTAACCTGTCAGCTATGTCATTAAGAATAATGTGTCAGAGAAAGACTGGATTTCAGCTTGGTGACACCAGGCCAGACTAAATTTTAGTTCATAGAATTGTTGAGCTAATTTCTCCATATCATAAGATGCCACTGATGATTCCTGAACTGTCAAACTAATTTATATTTACCCTCTGTTCATCTGAAAAGTGTTGATTCTGCTGTTACTGCCACTGATAATCACACACAGAACTGAACCATCTTCAATCTGACAAATGGGGTTTATTTCGATTCCCTGTAACTGAGCTGGGCGAGTGTTTAATATCTTCTTGTTTGTGAAATAAATCAGCTTTGTCTCAAACACACTGTGTCAAGTCCTTGATTTCTCTTGGGGGAAAGGAAATTAATTGATGGCCACATGGCACCAGGCCATGCCCGTCAGTCTTTTTAAGACAGAGATATATTGGTTCTGGAATAATAAGAGGCTCAGGTGTTATGGGGAGAAGGCAGGATAATGGGGACGAGAAACATATCAGCCATGATCGAATGGCAGAGCAAACTCGATGGGCTGAATGGCCTAATTCTGCTTCTCTATCTCTTTTTTAATGAGAAGATCTCAAAGAAACGTATAAAATTCTAACAGGAGTGGACAGAGTAGATTCATAAAGAATGTTCCCAATAGTGGGAAGTCCAGAACTAGGGGGTCATAGCTTGAGGATATGGAGTAAAACTTTTAAGACTGAGGTGAGGAGAAATTTTTTCACCTAGAGAGAGTGACGAGCCTGTGGAATTCATTACCACAGAAAGTCGTTGAGGCCAATACAGTGTACAATTTGAAGAAGGGGTTTGATACAGCTCTTGGGGCTAAAGGGATTAAAGGATATGTATGACTCTGTAGCACAATGGATAGTGTGTTGGACTTCTACTTAATCGCAAGTAAGGGATTCAAAGGTTGTGGGCTCATATCCCACCAGAGTCAACTGTTAGCGTGGCACAGTGGTTACCACTGTTGTCTCACAGTGCCAGGGACTCAGGTTCAATTTTAACCTTGGGTGGCTGTCGGTGTGGAGATTACACCTTCTCCCCATGTCTACGTGGGGACGCAGACATGGGGAGAAAGTGCAGAATCCGCACAGACAGTGACCCAAGCCTGGAATCGATAAGAATGGGTGATAAATGCTGGCACAGCCTGCAACGCCAATGTCCAATGAATAAAAAAAAAGTTTCATTAATTGTCACTCAATTAAGGATCACTACTTATTTAATCATGTTACAAACTAATTAATACACTAATTTTTAATTAATACATTTGGTTAATACAAGATACACTGGTTCTTTTCTGAGTAGTACTATAATCCATACGCTTTACCCGCTGTCTGTGTCTATGTATTTACATTGTATGTTTATTGTATGTCCTATGTTTTTTCATGTATGGAGCAATCTGTCTGGAAATGTAGAACAATATTTTTCACTGTACCTTGATACACGTGACAATTAATCAAATCCAATCAAAGAGAGTTTCTTACTAGTCTTCAGATTGAACAATGAACCTTCTTAAAAAGTATTCATTAATGGGAGGTGGGCGTCACTGGCTGGACCAGCATTTACTGCTCATTCCAATGCCCTTGAACTGCATGTCTTGTGAGGCTATTTAAGGAGACTTACAAATCAACCACAACATTGCTGTGGATCTGGAGTCACGTGCAGGACAGGCCACAAAAGGAGAGCAGATTTCATAAACGACATTAGTGAACCAGACGGGTTTTTACAACGATCAACAATGTCAACATTAGACTTTGAATTTGAGACTTTTATTCAATTTCAAAAACTGTCATAGGCAGATTCGATCCCAGATCCCTAGAGCATTAACCTGGGTCTCTGGATTACTAGCCCAGTAACAATACCATTACACCTCTGCCCAGCCCACATAGTCTTGGCAGAATATGATGTCTTGTAACTTCTCAAAATTATAAAGTAATTTATTTTTTCAAACAAATTCTGATAGCTCTGCAGTTTCTGGAAACATTTTGGTTGGAAGTGTTACTTTTTAAAATAAAGAACTAGTCTTTACAAGATAACTACCTCACACACCAATTCATGTATGATAATCTATATTCACTACTGAATAATCATAAATTTAATTATTGCTTTTTGCTGTGAAATCAATGTGGTTAATACAGAAAAGGTACAGAAGGTGAAATGGCTGCAGGAAGCTGCATGTTCGAGGTATAAAAGGGCTTCCTTGACCATGTTACTAATGACAGGGAATACACTATGAAAATAACAATTTCAAAACTAAATGTAATTACACATACGTACTGTTTTTGTAAATCCACCACTCTGTCTTAGAATTCCCCCTATACCAAAAAAGGGCCAATATTCTAAAATGGTGAACAGGGATTCTCACTCCCTGACTCCGATACAGGCTTCTGTGGGTGCTATTCAGGTCAAACTCTCCTTTCAAGTTATCCCCCGGTATAACCCATACCTTCACCAAAGAATTTTACCTACTTACCCCTTAATAGCATTGATGTCCTGGGTCCTGCGTTATTAAGGAAGTGAAGTAAGCTAATAACCACTTTTTCAGGTTACATTATTTTATTATTATCATACTTTTTTTTATAAGTTGTAAACACTTTCTCTACAGAAAGGTAAACAGATTAGTGATGTTGGATGTTGTCTGGTTGGTTGGGGACCTTCAGACCCAAACTTAACATTTTACCTTTAAATCCTAGCCTTCTTTAAATCTATTACCGTTTACACTCAGCTGTTTGCTTTGCCTTTCCCATAACCGAGTTCTCTCTCTCTCCTCCTCTTCTCTCCTGATGCTGGTTCTCTGTTTTCTGTCCTCCTTCCTCTGAGCTCCGTTCTGACCTCTCCAGCTGCTGCTCCCTCGCGTTCTGTTTTTCTCCCGATGTCTGCTGCCTCGCACGTGGGGGGAGGAGCGAGGGAAGCCCGCGCTTAGTGATTTTTGGCGGGAGATCGGGACCTCCGATAGGGAAAGGACTACGGGGCTTAAAGGGGCAGTCCATTACAATATTTCAACAACACAAAGAAATGTATGCAAACTCTGTTTTTTTCTTTTTCCCTTTCTCCTGCTGCAGGTTGTAATAACAATTCTGACAGACTGAAATTGACTGCATTTTTGACAGAAGAGCTGGCCACAGTTTCTGCTCTTTTCAGCTGCCACCAACCTCTTGTGGGATCTTTCCCTGCACTCTCCCAGACCAGATATTGGCAGACCTCTATGTTTCAAATGACACATTCTGTATTTTCCAGAACACCCCGTCTTGACATTTGAAACATTACTATAATTTGGTTTATTGTCCCCCCATCCAATTGTACTAACATACATCCCTGATCTTTGTCATTTGTATGCATATCACAGACCAGTGTCAATAAGAGTCTTGTTTTCCGTTCCAGTCCAATTACCGTGAACCATAGCCATAGCCGCTCAGGAAGGTAACACAATAGCTTTCCGTGTGTTCCACTACCTCCAAAGCATTTTACTTCCTTGGGATAGCAGCACCGTATAAGCTTCCTCATGTCCCTTAGAACCAGCACACAACTCAGTTCATCAGTAACCAAACAGATCTTTTGTCCATCACTGGTTGTTACGTGCCCCATTTTTCCGTCGTCCAAATAGTTTTCCATTTCTGATTGGAATGGGGTAATTGTGATATCATGTACCACCCACTGATCCCTTTGTTTCATTAATTTAAAATGTTCAATTGATCCTGCTTGTATTCCTAACTTCCCCATTAATGTCTAACATTGTCGTGAATCATGTAAATCTGCCAACCTCTGGTTTACATGAGAGAATATCTTTCTGACAAAGTGTATATTTTTCATTACAGCATTTGCAAAACCACATTGAACCGTCTTTTTTTTCAAACAAATTCTCCCTATTGTTAAATACATAGTAAAAAAAAAATCTTATCTTAACACATTATTCATTACCTAACCACACAAATAGACTGTGTGTTACAACTTTACATATTTTCAACTGTTAACAAAATTTAATATCAATATCGAAACATTCCTTCTTGGCTTTGGGAACAATAATTATTACATACTAAATATGGCATATAAACAACATCAATATTATTTGTAATGTACTATATAGTTAAATCAAGAAAACACACTAAACTACCCCTCTATTAAAACATTCACAGAGTTTAGAAATGCGGATCAAGTTCTTTAACGACACACATACCCCCCTTATCATATATATATATAACAGTCCCTATCAATTTACATGAAAATTTAATTTTTTTAAAAAATTTTTATTTTTTATAATAACGATTACAGCTCTTCAATGCAATATTGTTTTGCTGCATTGGTAACAATTTTCCCGCCGTAGTATCAAGCTACTAAAATTCTTAAACTATTGTTATTTATCATATTGGGGTTCCTCGTCAGTCGCTGCTATCTGCCGAGACCCTTAATAATTCCACCGCGTAGTACATATTCCATGGAGACCGCAGATCACCCATCAGCTAATGTCCAGTTAGAGATGTCTGACCGGAGGTTTCACTGTCCAGTTATAATTTGATATTTTGATTTGTTTCTACCCCGTAAAGTTTTCCTCCGGGTTCTGTCATTTAATTCCCTCAAATATGTAGCCAATTGCATCATTAGTTTCCCCCCCAATCCTGTCTAAAAGATTCCTCTCTGGAGTGTAGTTCTCTTCCTTCTTGTGAACTGGTTCGTTATTTATTTTTTCCATCTGAAAATCAAATGAACAGATCAAGGGTGGAGAGGGCCCTATTCTTTAATTTGTACTTTCTGTTTTCATTTGGTTAACCCAGAAATGCCCTCTCCAGGACTTCCGGATTTCTTTTGCCACCATTTCTTTTTGAACTGGTTTATTTTCCATATCCTTGATGTACATCATACCATTAAGGCCTGTTAAGCCTCCTTCTGTCATTGCACCCCTGAGTGAGATTCGAAGAATCTCAAACTCCTCTGATGCTCACTGGGTCGTGTGTTTCAATTGTGACACAATTTCTTTTGCTCCAGACACCATGCTTCTCTAATTCAATTGTATGTGTACCCAGAATCTGAACAATCTTGTCTTTACATTTTACAGTCTCACGAATGATTTTCCCCGCAGTCTTAGTTGGTAGCTTCACCCAAACTTCGTCTCCTACTTGATAATTCCCAGATTCACTTGGGTCCCCTTGTCCCTGGGAGACAGAGGTTCCAAGATTACTATTAAGATCAAATACTATTCTTTCAATGTCTTTATCCCAGCCTTTATTATTCTGATTCTTTATGATCCAATCCTTTACTTTTCTTACAGACCTCTCAGCCATTCCATTACTCTCAGGTGCATATTTCACGGCCCAATTGATTGTTATTCCTCTGTCAGCACAAAAGTTAATAACAGTATTGTTTCTAAAGTGCGGCGCATTGTCCATTCGGATCGATTCTGGTCTACCTCTGGAGGTCATCATTTCTGCCAATACCCTTTTGGTCGTGGCTCCATTTGCTTTGCTGGTTGCTCTAAGGTCAATTTCTCCCGTGCAGCTATCAGCTTTGACTAAAAAATACAAATTACCTTTGCTGCTTCTGGGAAAAAGTGGTCCTGCATAATCTAATGACCATTCCTGCATTGGTTTCTCAGTTTTTATGCTCCCATATGTTTTATTCCCTCTCTGTCCTCCACAGGCCATACATCTCTCACATTTTCTCCTTACTGCAGTTAAATGTTGTCTCCAATAGGCTATTTTAATTCCCAACTTTTTCAACTCCCTTGCGACTACAACATGACCCCCATGTCCTGTGGCTTCATGTATTTGCTTAATTATCATTTGAAGGTCGGCTGCTGTGTTCCCAAGAGTCCCCAAGATTATTGTCCTAAGTCTGGCTAATTCATCCACTTCCTGATTCCCCTTACACAGTTCCCCAGTTCCTTTTGTGTGTGCTTTTTGATGAATTGTCTGGATCTCCATATCGGCTAAAATTTTATCTATCTCTTCCCACTGTTCTTTCTGTTCCAGTAGTTTATTTCTACCGTTCGTCCAACCGTTTAGTTTCCAAAACTCCAAATCTTTCTCCAATCCTTGCTGCATGAAAAAGCTGTCGGTTACAACGGTAACTTCCTGCAGCTTTCGCTGCTGACACTCCTTTAACCCTTGCAATACTCCCTCTACCTCAGCTGTCTGAGCTGATCCAATGATTATTCCCTGTTCCTCCACTACTATTTTTCCTGAATTTTTTAAAATGAATGCCCATCTGGCTTGTTCTTCGTCCTTCTTGACTTTATTACCATCAGTATATAATACCCAAGCATTCACCAACTCCGTTTTACTAACTGGTTCATCAAGTTTCTGTCCCTTTTTAATGTTATGAATAAACATTAAGTCAGGGTTTAGAAGAATGGTTTCCCATCTTTCCCATCGAGCTGTATTCGCGCCTTGCTGGCAAATCTGTCTCCTGGTTAGCTCCTTTAATTCCAAAAACTCAGCTGTGACATAAATTTTCTTACCACCCGACAAGTTTTCTATCTCTGCTATTCTCTTTGTTATAGCTGCTAGACATTTCTCGATGTTTGAAAACTTTTGTTCAGCTCTCGACCAGTTTCCTGTCAGATGTTTGATAGGTGTCTGATTGCTAAGATTAGCAAGCACCATACCATATCCATTTTTATATATGTCTAATTTAATGCTTAAATCATCCTCTTCTTGTCTCCCAACTAATGGTCCCGATATCGCAATTGCTGTCTTTAACTGATCTAACCCTCTCTGGGCCTCGCTGGTCCAAATAAAATCCCCTTGCAATGTTTGATAAATGGCTTTAGCATAAAGACTAAAGTCTTTCACTACTGGCCTTAGATATCCCAATATTCCCATTATTTTTTGAACCCCTTTTTTCGAAACAGGCGCAGTAATTTCAGCTACCTTCTTCCTCATTTCAATACTGGCCTCTCTACCTTCCTTCGATACTGAATAACCCAAATAGTTGACTTCGCTTCTCCCAATTTGACATTTCTTTAGCCCTATTTTAAAGCCTGCTTCACTAAGTGTCTTAATTATCCTGGCCACTCTTTCCACATGTTTGTCCTGATCGTCATCTCCAATTAATATATCATCGATATATACTAAAGCCAAATCATCTTTAATCAGTTCCCTGATTTATTGCCTGAAAGTGATTCGGAGAATTAACATATCCCTGTGGCAGTCTACAATATACATAATGCTTAGTTCCGAAGGTGAATGCTGTTTTCTCCCTGCTGTCTGGGTCTAATGGAACACTCCAGAATCCATTCGCCAAATCTATACTAGTTAAGTAAGTTTTTCCCGCGACTTGCTCTAAGGTAGCTTGTGGATTTATTAAATATCTCTTGTCCTTCTTTGTGACTTTATTTAAAGCTTTGTAATTTGTTACCATCCTAAATGTACCATCTGGTTTTCTTACTACTTGAAGTGGACTATTTGTTGAGGCATATGTGACCCCTTGAATAATCCCCTGCTGCTCCAATTCCTTGATTATTATCTCCAGCTCGCTCTTAGCTCCTCTAGTCAAAGGATACTGTTTTTGAGGTCTGTGTTGTCCCCCGTGAATTGTGTGTTGGAACCGCTTGCTAATTAAACCTGTGTCATTCTTACCTATCGCTAGGTTTGCTCCCATTAATACTTCTTCCATCTTCTTCCAAGCTTCGTCATTTAAAATACTTTTCTCTTTCTGTTTCCTTAATTCCTCCATGTTATCAATTGGTTTTAATATCCTTATTTTTCTAGTATCTATTTTTATTAAATCTTTCCCCTGACCAGCTGCTCTTCTTCTCCTATCCTCAATGAATCTGTCTCTTTCCTCCCGACTGAGGGCTAGGAATTGTTCCCTTGGTAAGTAATCTAGATTTTGTGGTGGAGGTGGCCCTTGTGACCGCAGATTATACCCATGTTGTGGCATTGCTGGTTGGGCTAGATTGTGTTCCGATTTGTCAGGTATCTGTCGGTTTGGTGGTCTAATCTGAGCATTTTGTGTTGAAACATTATTTTGGGCAGCTGCTACTCTTTTTTGTTCCCCTTTTGTGTGTTTATCCTTAAATGCTTTGCCTGCCAAATCAAATTTCACCAGTTCTCTTCCTATTTCTCTTCTAGAGGTCGTTAACAGTATTGTTGAGAGGCTATTTCCTCCTGGAATCTTGGGTCCTAATTCCCTCAGGAATCTGACTACATCGGCCCCCTCTTCCTTATTAACCTCATATATTCGGTCGACATATGTTGTGAGGTGTTCCCCTGCATATGCTGCCTCTGTCATCTCTTTCATTAAGTTAGCTCTCTCATTTCCCAAATCTAACTCATTTATTAAATCTGAGACTTCGCCTGTAACTATTTCTCCCACTGTATGCAAATCAATCAATTTGGTGGATTCTCCTGATGCCCCCATTTTCTTCGCTAACTGTTTTAACCTCTGTGAATACTCAATTCTACTCTCCCCATGTTTCTTTGGGCCTGCTGTCTTCATTACTGCTGCTACTATTTTATACGGTACCATGCCTCCCTGTCCTTCCTCTGGACCTGGTGTAAATGACTGAACTACTTTCTCACTTCTGGGGCATGATGTTCTTAAAGGTGTCCTATATTCTGAGAAATGTATCTGTCGTTGTACCGGTTCTTCCTCAAAATAGGGGGTACCATGTTGTACAAAATCTTCCACCGGTTCTATATATTCTTCAAACATTGCAATTGGTACTTGGCTATCTCGTGGAGCATAACTTGCCCTATCCATCGGAGTAGGAGCAGTTATTCGGGGTCTTGGACGATTCTGTATCCTTTCTTGTGGTCTTAATGCTGCTATTATCTGGCCTTGTGTTTCTGTGCTGTTCCTTACCCTACTCATGGCTCTTCCGAAACTGTCATACCCTTTGCTCATTTGCCAAATTTTAGCTTTGGGGGTAACGTTTGGTAATTCCAGTAATTTCGTAGAATCAATTTGTTGACTTCCTCCTAATATTTCTCCTATTTTAAGTCCCCTAGATGTAACCTCTCTTTCCCATCCTTCCTGATCTCTATGGTGTACCATTTTTGCTTCTGGATTATACATATAATACGGTAAATCCTTATTTATTGGTCGATAAGTGGAAGGTTGTTGTTGTTTCCAGTAATCACTATAATCCCCTATTTCTAATGGTTTAGAATTTTTTCTATTCCCTATTCTTCTCCTTGGTTTTACTATTTCCTCATTCTCTGATGAGGATGATGATTCTTCCTGTCCCAGCGCAGGAGGCGCCATAATCCCAACTAGGCTTTGTTCCTCTTCACTTTCTTGTGTTTCAAAGAAATGATCGATAAAAGCTCCTTTTTTATATGTGGCAGATTGCCGAGGCCAATTTTCTTCCTGAAACGGACTTGGATCTGGGTATTGAAAATTGTATCCCTTTGGGAAATTTTCAAAGGGGTCCGAATTCTCTCGGCTATCTGATTCTAGGACTGATTCCTCGTCATTTTCCATTTCTAATGTTTCATTTTTCTGCAGTTGTTTTATATATTTGTTTGCCACTTCAGAGTTACTTTTGTGTTCACTAGGGATCTGTATTATTTCTTTCATGTTTTCTTCGTCAATGATTTTAATCAGTTTGGAGCACACTTTGCCCACTTGAGCAGCTGCATGCTTCTGTCTGTGTCCGAACAAGATTAGTGATTCAGCTTGCTTTTCAAATGCAAACTTACAAAGTGCTTTAAGGATCCCTACTGGATCTGTATATTGCAGGGCTTTTGGCACTCTAACAAAGAAGGAGATATCTCCGTCTGGATACATATCTTTTTTCCAGGATTTCTTTTGCTCTTTTAATTTCTTCCATTCCTGTTTCACTGCTACATTTCTCTTGACCGTATCCCATGGCATGAGAATTACCCTAATTGCCATTTTTCGGATTTTTTTTCTGTTCCTGGTTGTCCCTTTCAGGTGCACTCTGAAATTAAGGATAAGTACCCTTTCTGGGCCCTATCCAAGGCTGACCAAGGCACTATCTTCCTGCTTTAGTTAAGGGTCGATTGATTATTGGTTTCTGAAGATAAGCGTCCCTATTTTCCAGAAAATGTCCGCACAATCTGCCTTACCCTGAGGATGATTTATTCTTTAGCCCCTTTTACCAGTAATGGATGCAGGATTTTAGTGCTGTCACCAAAATGTCTTGCAGACTTTTCTCAGGGCCAGTATCTTCTAGTCTACTGATTTTCACACCCAACCTGAGCTTCTGTCCCCTCGATCCACAGAATATCCTTACAAAAGCCAATCACACATGACTTTCCAAACTAAACTCGGCAGGTAAAGTTTGACTCACATATAGACTAGAAACTTCTAATATTCTAGCCTTTGTGCCGGTTAGAAACTTCTAATATTCCAACCGTTTCTTGGGAACTAGAAACTTCTAATATTCTAGCCCCTATTTACCTAGAAACTTCTAATATTCTAGGCCTCCTGGCTGGCTCGCCATGTTTTTGTAAATCCACCACTCTTCAGACCCAAACTTAACATTTTACCTTTAAATCCTAGCCTTCTTTAAATCTATTACCGTTTACACTCAGCTGTTTGCTTTGCCTTTCCCATAACCGAGTTCTCTCTCTCTCTCTCTCTCTCCTCCCTCCTGATGCTGGTTCTCTGTTTTCTGTCCTCCTTCCTCTGAGCTCCGTTCTGACCTCTCCAGCTGCTGCTCCCTCGCGTTCTGCTTTTCTCCCGATGTCTGCTGCCTCGCACGTGGGGGGAGGAGCGAGGGAAGCCCGCGCTTAGTGATTTTTGGCGGGAGATCGGGACCTCCGATAGGGAAAGGACTACGGGGCTTAAAGGGGCAGTCCATTACAATATTTCAACAGCACAAAGAAATGTATGCAAATTCTGTTTTTTTCTTTTTCCCTTTCTCCTGCTGCAGGTTGTAATAACAATTCTGACAGACTGAAATTGACTGCATTTTTGACAGAAGAGCTGGCCACAGTTTCTGCTCTTTTCAGCTGCCACCAACCTCTTGTGGGATCTTTCCCTGCACTCTCCCAGACCAGATATTGGCAGACCTCTATGTTTCAAATGACACATTCTGTATTTTCCAGAACAGTACTTACAGCTTCCTACATTACAACAGTGAATATGTTTCAATTCAAAAGTACTCCATTGGCTTTAAAACACTTTAGGAGGTTCAGTGGTCGAGAGGTTTTATAGAAATGTACATTTATTCTAATTGTCCGCATATATTACACTCGGTGTCCTCACCAGAATCATTGATAAAGATTGAGTCTTAATTTTGTGTAATACCCACGTCATTGACACCATTTTGAATACTCAAAAATCCACACACACCATATGCACAATTATTTGTTGTAAAACACAGCGAGTTGTTGTGATTTGGAATGCAGTCCAGAAATGGTGCTGGAATCTCATTGGAATGCAATTTCCAAAAGGGAATTTGATGCATTCTGAAAAAGAAAACAAAATAGCCGAACTCAAGGATTAAATGGGTCGCTGTACAAAGTGCTGGCATAGGAAAAATGGGCCAAATAGACTCCTCTGTGCTCGAACAGCCTTGTGTACATGTAAAGGGAGTGGTAACAACCTGGAACCTATCGCCTATGAGGGTGGGAGATGCAGAGATGATGGAATGATTTCAATAGGAAATTGGACAGGCATTGAGAGAAATAAACTCACAGGGATTTGGGGATAGAATGGGGCAATAGACAGACTGGCTTCCTCCACAGGGAGCCGACACGGTCCCAAAGGGCTGAATGGCCCCATTCCTCACCCTCCAGATGCTGTGATCTCAGGAGTGAAATTCAGTTGCTCCAGTCACTCTAACTAACTGGTGTCCCTCATCTCTGGTACCATTCTCGTAAATGTTCTCGACACCGTCTCTGAGAACTTCACATCTTTCCCAAAGTGTGGGGCAATTATATATAGGGTTCCATTCTAGAGAGATAGAATTGAAAAGCACGGAGGAAATGTTCAGCTTGTTTAGAACCGGGGTTAGACTACACTGGGAGCAGTGTCAACATTGGTGATCTCCATTTCGATAAAGGAAATAGAGGCACTGGATAAGGTGCAACAAAGATTCATAATATACAGAACTGAGAGCATTTAACACCCAGGAAAGTCTGGGGCTGCTTTTTTCTGGAAAGGAGAAGACTGATGGGTGACCTGGATGAAGTCTTTCAGATTATGAAGGAATTCAATAATCCAATAGGAATTTCAGCAGAAACCACTTTACCAGCGAGTGGTGAGAATGTGCAACTCACTCCCACAGCAAGTGGTTGAGGTGAACAGCATTAATCCATTGAACGTAAAGCTAGATACATACATGAGAGAGAAAGGAATAGAGGGAGATGCTGATGGTGGGGGGGGGGGGGGGGGGGGGGAAGGAGGGTATAGAGGGGGGGGGATATAGAGGGGTGGGTGGAGGGTCATGTGGAGCACAAATACTGACAGACCATGGCTAACCTCAGCCGCTATGGGAATTTAACCTGTGCTGTTCGTGTCACTCAGCACAAACCAGCCATCCAGTCAACTGAGCTAACCGATCCCCATGTAAATCTGTAATAATTCCATAAATATTAGTGATTGCCTGTCACCCACCATACTATGTAATGTAGTTTCCCAGTGCACCTCAGACAACATGCCCCTCATACCCTGATAGTTTTCTTCTGTGAGAAGCACCAAGACAAATTAAACAAAAGAACCATGTAACCACCATAGCCCATCTTCATGGCAATGTGGCATGATTTGGGGGATTTCAAAACAGAAATGGTAATGAAATATCTTCCAACCTGAACAGCATGGTAGCATAGTGGTTAGCACAGCTGCTTCTCAGCTCCAGGGTACCAGGTTCGATTCCCGGCTTGGGTCACTGTCTGTGTGGAGTCTGCACGATCTCCCCGAGTGTGCGTGGGTTTCCTCCGGGTGCTCCAGTTTCCTCCCACAGTCCAATGATGTGCGGGTGAGGTGGATTGGCCATGATAAATTGCCCTTAGTGACCAAAAAAGATTAAGTGGGGTTACTGGGATAGGGTGGAGGTGCGGGCTTGGTTGGGATGCTCTTTCCAAGGGCCGGTGCAGACTCAATGGGCTGAATGGACTTCTTCAGCACTGTAAATTCCATGATCTATAAACCTCCAAACTCCCTTTCACTCTTTGATCCATGTGAAATGTGAAACCAGATATTTGCAAGAAGGCTCAGAGAGAATCAGCCCACTGGAGGTGAAGCCGTGAGACCGGCCAGTTCAGCAGAAAGAAACCCTCTGACCATCCCCATTGACCAACAGAATGAACAAAATGCAGTCCTGGATGTAATTGAGAACAGAAACAATAACAGCAGAATCCAATCCCTGTAATCAGTTCTGAACTTGTTGGTGTCTCAGAAAGTGCGATGAATTACAAAATCCCTTCACACATTGAGAGCAGGTGAACGGCCTCTCCCCAGTGTGAACTCCCTGGTGTGACTGCAGACGGCATAACCGAGTGAATTGTGTAAATAGATGTAAACGGGTGTGAGATAATCGGGATTCTGGAGACATGGCTGCAGGATGACCAGGGATGGGAACTGAATATATTCAGTATTTAGGAAGGACAGACAAAAAGGAAAAGGCAATGGAGTGGCAGTGCTGGTTAAAGAGGAAATTAATGCAATAGTGAGGAAGGATATTAGCTCCAACAATGTGGAATCTGTATGGGTAGAGCTGAGAAACACCAAGGGGCAAAAAACATTAGTGGGCGTCGTGTATATAGACCCCCCTAACTGCAGTGGTGATGTTGGGAATGGCACAAAACAGGAAATTAGGCCGATTGTATAAGTTTCTGTCGGTATGTGAAGAGAAAAAGATCGGTGAAGACAAATGTAGGTTCCTTTCAGTCAGAAACAGGGGAATGTATAATAGGGGACAAAGAAATGGGTGAGCAAATAAATACATACTTTGCTTCTGGCTTCACAAATTAGATGCTAGAAATGTTGGGGAACGCAGGATTTAGTGAGAGGAAGGAACTAAAGGAGATCAATATTCGAGAAATTGTGTTGGGGAAATTGATGGGATTGAAGGCTGATAAATCCCCAGGGCCTGATAATCTGTATCCCAAAGTACTTAAGGAAGTGGCTCTAGAAATAATGGATGCATTGGTGGTCATCTTCCAGGATTCTATAGACTCTGGAACAATTCCTGCACATTGGAGGGTGGTTTATGTAACTCACTATTTAAATAGGGAGCTCGAGACAAAACAGGAAATTATAGACCAGTAAGCCTGACATCGGCAGTGGGGCAAATTTTAGAATCCATTATCAAAGATTTTATAGCAAAGCACTTCGAAACCAGTGGCAGGATCGGACAGAGCCAGCATGGATTTATGAAGGGGAAATCATGCTTGACAAATCTACTGGAATTCTTCAAGTGTGTAACTGGTAGAGTTGACGAGGGAGAGCCAGTGGATGTGGTATATTTGGACTTTCAGATAGCTTTCGACTTATTCCTGCATAAGATATTAGTGGGTAAAATGAAAGCACATGGGATTAGGGGTCGTCTCTTGAGATGGATAAAAAAACTGACTGGCAGACAGGAAACAAAGAGGAGGAATTAATGGATCTTTTTCAAATTGGCAGGCAGTGGCTCGTGGGGTACCGCTGGGATCAGTGCCTGGGCCCCAGATATTCACAAGATATATAAATGATTTTTCTTTTCAAATTTAAAGTACCCAATTCTATTTTTGTAAATAAGTGGTAATTTAGCATGGCCAGTTCCCCTCCACTGCACATCTTTGGGGTTATGGGGGTGAGACCCACGCAAAATCGAGAACTTGACTGCACACAGACAGTGACCCAGGCATGATTGAACCATGATCCTCAGCACCATGAGGCAGCTGCACCACTTATATATTAACAACTTAGATGAGGGAACAAAATGCAATATCTCCAAATTTACAGATCTCACAAGTTGCTTGGGAGGATGAGCTGTGAGGAGGATGCAGAGATCCTTCAGAGTGATTTGGACAAGTTGAGTGAGTGGGCAAATGAATGGCAGATGCAGTATAATTTGGAGAAATGCGAGGTTATCCACATTGGTACTAAAAATGAGAAGGCAGACTATTATCTGAACGGCCATAGATTAGGAGAGGCGGGGAATGTGCAATGAGACCTGGGTATCCTTGTACGCCAGTCACTGAAGGTAAGCATGCAGCTCCAGCAGGCGGTAAAGAAGGCAAATGGTATGCTAGCCTTCATTGCGAGCGGATTCGAGTACAGGAGCAGGAATATCTTGCTATTATTACACAGGGCCGTGGCGAGGCCATACCTGGAATATTGTGAGCAATTTTGGTCTCCTTATCTGAGGAAGGATGTTCTTGCTCTAGAGGGAGTGCAGCGAGCGTTTACCAGACTGATTCCTGGGATGGTGGGACTGACGTATGAGAGATTGAATCAGTTAGGTTTGTATTCGCTGGAGTTCAGAAGAATGAGGGGGATCTCATAGAAACCTATAATATTCGAACAGGACTTAACAAGGTAGATGCAGGAAAGATTTTCCCGATGGTGGGAGTGTACAGAACCAGAGGTCGCAATCTGAGGATACGGGGGAGACCATTTAGACAGAGATGAGGAGAAATTTCTTCAACCAGAGAGTGGTGAGCCCGTGGAATTTGTTACCACAGGAAAACTTTAAGGCCAATACATTATTTGTTTGCAAGAAGCAGTTAGATATCGCACTGAAGGCGAAGGGGGTCAAAGGATATGGAGGGGAAAGCGGGATTAAGCTATTGAGTTGGATGATAAGCCATGATCATAATGAATGGCAGATCAGGCGCAAAGGGCCAAATGGCCTCTTCCTGCTCTCCCTTTTCATGTTTCTATATAATCCCTTCCCACACTAAGAGCAGATGAATTGCCTCTCTCCAGTGTGAACTCGCCGGTGTTTCTGAAGGTTGGACGAATTACTGAATCCCTTCCCACACTGAGAGCAGGTGAATGGCCTCTCCCCAGTGTGAATTCGCTTATGTCTCTTCATGGTGGATGAACTAACAAATCCCTTCCCACACTGAGAGCAGGTGAACGGCCTCTCCCCAGTGTGAACTCGCTGATGGTTCCGCAGGGTGGATAAATCACTGAATCCTTTCCCACACTGAGAGCAGGTGAATGGCCTCTCCCCAGTGTGAATCCGCTTATGTCTCTTCATGGTGGATGAACTAACAAATCCCTTCCCACACTGAGAGCAGGTGAACGGCCTCTCCCCAGTGTGAACTCGCTGATGGTTCCGAAGGTTGGACGAGTTATTGAATCTCTTCCCACACTGAGAGCAGGTGAATGGCCTCTCCCCAGTGTGAATTCGCTGGTGTGTCTGCAGACTGGATAAATGTGTAAATCCATTCCCACACTGAGAGCAGATGAATGGCCTCTCCCCAGTGTGAATTCGCTGATGTTTCCGCAGGGTGGATAAATCACTGAATCCTTTCCCACACTGAGAGCAGGTGAATGGCCTCTCCCCAGTGTGAATTCGCTTATGTCTCTTCATGGTGGATAAATCACTGAATCCCTTCCCACACTGAGAGCAGGTGAACGGCCTCTCCCCAGTGTGAACTCGCTGATGGTTCCGAAGGTTGGACGAGTTATTGAATCCCTTCCCACACTGAGAGCAGGTGAACGGCCTCTCCCCAGTGTGAACTCGCTGATGGTTCCGAAGTTTGGACGAGTTAATGAATCCCTTCCCACATTGAGAGCAGATGAATGGCCTCTCCCCAGTGTGAATTCGCCGGTGTGTCTGCAGGGTGGATGAATCACTGAATCCCTTCTCACAGAGGGAGCAGGTGAATGGCCTCTCCCCCGTGTGAACTCGCTGATGTTTCCGTAGGTTGGATGAAGAACTGAATCCCGTCCCACACTGGGAGCAGGTGAATGGCTTCTCCCCAGTGTGAACTCGCTGGTGTCTCTGCAGACTGGATAACTGAGTGAATTCCTTCCCACACTGGGAGCAGGTGAATGGCTTTTCCCCAGTGTGAACTCGCTGGTGTGCATACAGACTGGATAACTGAGTGAATTCCTTCCCACACTGAGAGCAGGTGAATGGCCTCTGCCCAGTGTGACTGCGGCGATGAATCTCCAGCACAGATGGGGCTCTAAATCCCTTCCCACAGTCAGCACATTTCCACGGTTTCTCCATGTTTTGGGTCTCCTCGTGTCTCTCGAGATTGGACAATCAGTTGAAGCCTTGTCTACACACAGAACATGTGCACTGTCTCTCCTCAGTGTGAATGGTGTGATGTTTTTTTCAGGCCGTGTGTCTGGTTGAAGCTCTTTTCACAGTGAGTTCACTGGAACTCTCTCACTCGGATGTGTGGTGTGGGTCTCGGTGCTTTTCCAGTCACACTGATATTTCAAATCTTTTGACGCCGAAAGATCGGACAAAAATTTCTCCTTCTCGTCGATGATGTTCAGAGCCCGTTGTTTTCAGATCAGAAGGAATCGAGTGAGTTTGTCACATCGAGACGTGATGTTTGAGATTTCTGTCTATAATTCCTCCTCTTCTAATATCCTTTAAAAACAATTTACGAAAGTCATCACTGTTATTACAGGATAGAAACTCAGAAGACAATTCTACTTCCTATGGAATATAATTTCCTCTCCTTTTCCAAAATCTGTAAATCTCCATCCGACACAATCTCCCTCCATTCTCACTCTGCTGTATCTAATATTCACCCTCCCAATTCTCCTGAAGGGCTGATTCATGTTGATTGACAGATCCAAGTTCAGCTCACTGCTTCCTGACCAGGACGCAGAGATTATAATAGGATCAAGTGTAGGCCATTCGGCCCACCGAGTCTGCTCAACCATTCAATGAGATCCTTGGCTGATCTACCTCAGCACCATTTTCCCACATGATCCCCATATCCCTCGATATCTTCAACATCTAGAAACCTGTCAATATTTGTCTTGAACATACCTAATGGCTGAGGCTCCATATTCCTCTGGGGAATACCAAAGCTTCACCACATCCTCGAGTGAAGAAATCCCTCCTCATCTCAGCTTTCACGCTATTTTCCTACATGTTCCCCGTAACCCTTAACTCCATTGTCAATAAAATATCTGTCTAACTTGTGGTTCAATATATTCAATGACCCCCAGATACAACTGGTCCCTGTGGAAGAGAAATCCAACACAACCCTCTGAGGGAAGAGATAGCTGGAAATCTATAACATAGCTACAGTCTTATAGTACATGGCGAGAAATAATTATGAATTTTATTACGGAACTGTAATTAATATATCTAATCTGTACCAGATAAGAACATGAGACGGATACCTGTCCATTTACTGTCCCTGAAATGTAGCCCTCTCCTGGGGTACCCACACCTTTCATTGTAAACATTAGGAAAGAGTTTTTAAAAATATATTTGGAGTAACCAACTTTTTATTCCAATTAAGGTGCAAAATTAGCTTGTTCAAATCACCTACCCTGCACATCTTTGGGTTGTGAAGGTGAGACACACGCAGAGACGGGGAGAATGTGTAAACTCCACATGGATAGTGACCCGGGGCCGGGATCGAGTCTGGATCCTCAGCACCATTAGGCAGCAGTGCTAACCACAGCACTACCATGGCCCCAGAGACCACCCTTTCAGTAAGAAAAATAATTGCATCCACCTGTTAACGGGGTGGGAGGCAGGAGTTGGAAACACTTTGTGGAGCCACGAAATTTCATTTAATTTTGTTTCCCAATTAAATGGAAATTAATTCGAGTGATTCGAGGTTGGGCTCAAATCATCAGAGGACTCTGGTCGCGATTCTCCGACCCCCTGCCGGGCCGGAGAATCGGCAGGGGACTGCGCGAATTGCGCCATGCCACCTCAACGCCATTCTCCCACCCATAAAAAAATCGGGCAGGCGCGCATGGCGCTGGGCCGCACGGAGAATCGGCGCAAACAGCCATAGCGGCGATCCTCCGGCGGCGCCGCGATTCTCCGGCCCGAATGGATCGACCGGCCGACTGAAAAAATCCTAGTCCCGCCGGCGCTGTTCTAATATGCTCTGGGCCCGGCTGGACCTCGGGGTTGAACGGTCCGGGGGCGGCCTGTGGGGGATGGGCCACTTCAGCGCCGTGCTGGACCCCCCAGCACCCGGGAATCGGGTCTCGGAACCTGCGCTGGAGTAAAGTACTCCTGTTTTGGCGCCGGCACTCTGACGCCGGACCAGAGAATCGCGGCCCTGGTCTGTGGGGAGGAAGGAAACCCAGGGAGGTAGACAGGGAGTATTCACAAACACCCGCTGGAGTCCCCAATAAGACCCATTGGTTTTATTGTCAGTTTGCAGACAGGAGCTGGAGAACTGAACCCAGGCAGAGGAGAGGGAGGGAGAAAACTGGGAGTGGAGGAAAGAAATGGTGAGATGGGTTTGGATTTCAGCCCAGGGAGGAGGGAGAGTGTGTGGGACGGGGATTTACAGCTTTGGGGGAAACAAGAGAGCAAACAATGTTCCAGAGAAACTAGAATTGTCTGTTCAGAATTTCTATCCTGGACTGAGTGCTGACGATTGTTTTTTTTATTAAATATAGAGTACAAAATTGTATTTTGTCCCAATTAAGGGGTAATTTTATCCGTCACATCTTTTTGGATTGAAACCCATGCTGACAAGGGGAGAATGTGCAAAGTCCATATGGACAGAGACCCGGGATCAAACCCGGGTTCTCGGCTAACCACTGAGCCACCGTGCCTGCCCCTAATGACTTTTATAAACTCCTCTTACAGGATATTACAAGGGGAGGATTTACAGATGGAAACTCAAATCAAACTTCACAGCAAGATTTAACAGAGTCACTCCATTCATCAGGACCTGAATATCATTGGCCTGTGAATGTAGACGAAGAAATGTTTGTCTGCTCTGTCTGTAGGAAAAGATTTTCAACATCAGTGTGACTGGGACTGCTGCCTCACGGTGCCGAGGTCCCAGGTTCGATCTCGGCCCCGGGTCACTGTCCGTGTGGAGTTTGCACATTCTCCCCGTGTTTGCGTGGGTTTCAGCCCCACAACCCAAAGATGTGCAGGGTAGGTGGATTGGACATGCTAAATTGCTCCTTAATTGGAAAAAAAAATGGATACTCTAAATTTATTTTTTAAAAAGATCAGCGTTACTGAAAAAAGACCCGATACACACACACTTGAGTTCAACTGATCGTCAAACTTGGAGAGGGACAAGGACACCAGCAGCATGCTGTAACCATGGAAATGTGGGGACTGTGGGAAGGGATTCAGATCTCCATGTGAGCTGGAAATTCATCATCACCGTCACACCCGCGACAGACCATTCGCCTGTTCTAAGTGTGGGAAGGGATTCACTCAGTTATCCTAGTGAGGATTTACCAGGATGTGGGAGCCGAGCTGGTGAGGAAGCAAGCGGCCTTTAATAAGGTTCAGGCTTCTCTATCGAAGAAAGGAGTTCCATTCGGGGTGGTTTACCCAGCAAAGCTACTATCTGCAGATGAGTCCAAAGACTTTGATTTTGAGACTCCAGAGGAGGCGACTGCCTTCATTGAGGGGCTCGTTGGTCTGGGAGTATGATTCTCGCTTCGGGTGTTTTGGTTTCGAAATTTGCGGGAGGCCCCGGGTTCAAATCCCGGACAAGCCCTTTGATAATGTTTTCTGTTGGCCAAGCAACATGTTTTAAGGGGTAGTAACTGTAGCACAGTGGGTAACACTGTTGCTTCACAGCTCCAGGATCCCAGGTGCGATTCCTGGCTTGGGTCACTGTCTGTGCGGAGTCTGCATGTTCTCCCTGTGTCTATGTGGGTTTCCTCCGGGTGCTCTGGTTTAATCTCACTAGTCACGAAAGACATGCTATTAAGTCATTTGGACATTCTGAATTCTCCCTCTGTCTACCCAAACAGGCACCGGAATGTGGCGACCAGGGGCTTTTCACAGTAACTTCATTGCAGTGTTAATGTTTTTTTTAAATATGAATTTAGAGTGCCCAATTCATTTTTTCCGATTGAGGGGCAATTTAGCGTGGCCAATCCACCTACCCTGGACATCTTTGGGTTGTGGAGCCGAAACCAAGGCAAACACGGGGAGAATGTGCAAACTCCACACAGACAGTGACCCGAACCTGGGATCCTGGCGCCGTGAGGCAGCAATATAACCACGGTGGTCAGTGGGTGGTTGGCGGGTACATTGGTGATGCTGGTGAATGGCTATGCCCCTAACTAGGACAATGTGGCATTTGTAAAAAGAATTGTTCCCCCATACATGGATACACATCAATTAATTCTTGGAGGAGATTTCAACTGTTTTCTGGATCTTAAATGAACTGGTCCAAGCCCATTCAACCGCTACAAAAACAGGAAAAGGGAATGAAACCGGACGGACCTCCCGGCAGCGACCCAGGCACCGGAAATGACAACGGCAAACCCAGCAAAAGATAAAGAAAAGCTGTTCAATAGCAGATTGTAAAAGGATTATGGGACACAGATTTAAGATTGTGAGCAAGATCTACAGGGGAGATATCGGGAAGAAAATTTACACAGTGTGGTAATGATTTGAACTCAATGCTTACACACAAAGGTCGATAATCTCCAGGTCCTGATCACCAGAAAAGTGCTGTCAGAATTTGATGTGAGGACTGGTTGTGAGTTTCCTGTCCCTTTCTAAGTCCCTGTGAAAGAAGTTTACAAAGGCATCACTGTCAGTCCAGAAATAAAATTCAGGAAAGATAAACATTTCTCCTGGTTTGAGTTTGCTGTGTGTAAATCCTCACCGACTAATCCCCTATAAAAGGAGTTTCCAAAATCAATTAGTCAGTTCAGTATAGAAATTCACAACGACCTCTCCTCCTGCTCCCTGGTCCAGGATTACCGCTCATGCCGCCTCGCCTCGCCCCTCCCCGCCCCCGCCCCGCTGCACACTGACCCTCGTCAGTGAGTTTCTGCCCTGGGTCTTCATGTGGCTTAACAGGGCCACAGAGCTTTGGACACATCGGGCAGGATGGACAATGAGACAGTGAAACCTGGAGAGCAGGATTGGCTTCCTTTTCTTTCCATCTCTGCCACCGCTTTGCATCATCAATAAGACATTGGGACTGAAAGACTAATCCAGTTTGATGGACAAGTTGTCTCCATTCTGAACAATGGAGAACAAGCCCCTCCCACTCATTGAAACATCGCCCCGACAAAGATGAGAAACGAGATGGCGGCCGTCAACCCGAGCCGAAGATGAGCAGCTGCAGCTCCGCTCGGTACAAACTGGGTCCCGTAAACATTTCAGATGTTTGCGATTGCAACAGCTTTAAACAACGTTTCCGCCCACCCCCGCGATCTCTCGCTCCCTCCGTATTGTTAAACGCCTCATACCGATTTCCGATCTGAAAGACATCCTTCTACATCGCCATTACCCACACTGCGCATGCTTCAAACACAGCGGGCCCCGCCCCTCATTCACTCCGATTGGTTGGAGGACCAGCTGCTGCCGTTCGGCCCTCCAGTACCGCCCCTCCACTTCCTATTGGTCTGGAGCTGCCGTCAATCACCCGGGCATTGTGAGGCAGATTTCAGGCTGACTAGCTGATTGTTCAATACATTTTTTTTGGTAAATGTTTTTTATTGGGTTTTTGAACAAAGTATATTTACCGTTATGTACACAGGATAAGAAACATATATAAATATATATATATATACACACACATGTGTAGAAGAGAAGGACACACCCAACATACCAAAGAAAAGAAAATAGTGAATAATTTTTAAAAATACAATAAAAAATAAAATAGAATAATTGGTAGGGTATTGCGCACCAGCTCAACAGCAGCAACTCTGTACACCTGGCAAAATGATTTACAACACACAAGTAAGCCACTGTTTGCGGGGGGGGGGGGGGGGGGGGGGTGGGGGAGAGATTGGGGAGGTAAATATACATTCGGGTGCCGGAGAAACAATTACAGTGAGCAATACTCGAATGGGTTTGGTGTTGGTGTTGTCGCTTGCTTCTCCCGGACGGATCTCGCTGCCGTCTTGCGCTCACCTCCGCTTCTGCCGTTGCTCCTGTCTTTCATCTTTATTCTCCTCGTCCCCGACTCCTGGAGATACCATGTTCGTTAATGCATCTCGTGCCTTCCTTCCGGCTCTCATTTCCCTGCCTCTCTCCCACCTCCCTGGATTGTTCAATACATAGAGATACCATCATAGAATTTATAGTGCAGAAGGAGGCCATTTGGCCCATCGTGTCTGCACCGGCTCTTGGAAAGAGCACCCTACTTAAGACCACACCTCCACCCTATCCCTGTAACCTAGCAACCCCATCTAACATAAGGGCAATTTAGCATGGCCACACCTGACCTGCACATCTTTGGACTGTGGGAGGAAACCGGAGCACCCGGAGGAAACCCACGCAGACACGGTGGGAACGGGCAGACTCCGCACAGGCAGTGACACTTTTGTTGGGGCTTCTAGCTGATTTTGGTCTTTTATTTTGACTGGACCACATGCTTGGGGAAAGCAAGAGAGGAAAGAAGGTTTGATAGAAACTAAAATGATCTGTTGTGAATTTCTACCCTGTTCTTCCAGTGATCATTTTTGTAAACTTCTTTTTCAGGCATTAGAACGGGAGGATTGGCAGCTGGGCAACTCGAACCAAATATAACATCAAGATCTGACAGTCACTCAATTCATTGTAAGAAGTCTTACAACACCAGGTTAAAGTCCAACAGGTTTGTTTCAAACACGAGCTTTCGGAGCACGGCTCCTTCTTCAGGTGAATGGAAAGGCTTGTTCCAGAAATGTTTAAACATTTCTGGAACAAGCCTTTCCATTCACCTGAAGAAGGAGCCGTGCTCCGAAAGCTCGTGTTTGAAACAAACCTGTTGGACTTTAACCTGGTGTTGTAAGACTTCTTACTGTGCTCACCCCAGTCCAACGCCGGCATCTCCACATCATGACTCAATTCATTAGCATCTAAATATCAAACTGTCAATGTGTTTGTCTGTTCTGACTGTGGGAAGAGATTTCAGACATCAGTGTGACTGGAAAATCCCCGAGACCCACACACACCTGAGTGGGAGTGTTCCAGTGAACTGACTGTGGAAAGAGCTTGAAACAGTTACACAGCCTGAACAATCATCTTGTTTCCTCTTGTGGGAGAGTCTGGGACCAGAGGCATATTCTCAGAGGTAGGGGTTAAAATTTAGGACAGAGGTGAGGAGACATTTCTTCCATCAGCTGAGCAATCATTCTGTCTCTGGAGTTTACCATAAAAAGGCAAAGGTGAAGTTGGCTTTACCCGGATGGGCCGCTTGGTGGCGCAGTGGCTCTTTCACTGAGGGGCCTTAAGTTCGGACACATCCCAGACAGGACTGGTGAGAAATATCTGTCTGGGAAAGGGGAGACAACTGTATAATCGGTGAAGTGGGGCGGTGCCGATGGACGTAAGAGAAAGGAGTTCAGATTAATCTTACTGTCTTCATTTTTCATTCAATATTTATTAAAATTTCAGAGAAAATATTACACAAAAGTTTATTTTGATGTTTACAAAAGGGAACATAACGATTGAGGGTCACAGTGAGAACAGAACACACGCCCTCTGAGCTGCCAAATGTATGCACAACTGTAACAGACACAAGAGAGAACAGGAGCTCAACACAAAGGGAAGGTACCTGTTGTAAATAAGGTACGAGGTAAATTACTTATTTAGACACGACATTGAGAGAAATTACTAGCTACAATTACAATACAGCCAAAATTATCTCGTACTTTTTAAACTGAAAAGCAGAAATACTGTCCATGATTGTCTCAGTTACAGATGCAGAATATAAACTGAGAGAATTTTACTGTTAGAGTCACCAAGAGGAGATATTTTATTTCTGTCACACACAGATCATAATAAACAGCTGAGGGGAATCTACAGCGTCCGAACGTCAACCCATCACTTGATCTGTAAAAGAGAGAGAAAATGATGAAACAGATGTTTATGATCTGGGACATTGATGTTAGAGTTTTTAATCAATCAAACATTTAGTGTTTTTAAACGACTTCTGTCAGTTTGAAGTGTGAGCGGATTGAATCTTCTCACCTTCACCAGAGTGACTGCAGCGCTGTAGGAAATGCTCAGGAAGAACAGGGTGATGAATGTGGAAGCGGTTGTCCAGATGTTCCCGTTATCATCCTCATTTTCTTCAGTCCAGGTGTGGTCTGTGGTGTCTATGAGGATAGAGCCGAATAAATATAATCAGATTTTTTGTTAATACACGTTTTGTTTTTAATATTCTCGTTTCATTTTCTCCCTCTGCTAATTCATTCTTTAATATATTTGTCATTGCATATCTAAAGTTGAGTTCATGACACTCAGAAATCGATCTCTGTAACTTTTTTCTTCCAATTAAGGGGCAAGTTAGCGTGGCCAATCCACCTGGCCTGCACATCTTTGGGTTGTCGGGGTGGGACCCACGGGTCATGGGGAAACTCCACTGTGACACAGACCGAGGAGCGGGATCAACCCTAGGTCCATGGTGGCGTGAAGCAGCAGTGCTAACCACTATGCCACCATGCCGCCATTGCCTGACGTTTGTGTTTGTTCTTTATCTTTTGTGTCTGTGTAGATGCGAAATTTGTGTTTTACTTTAGTCTTCTTTTGTGTGTCCTGATGTCTTTATAAGTGCCATTGTGTGTGTTCATGTGTCAATGAGAATGAGTATTCAGCCTACCGACTGAACTGGCTTGGGACAATTCACACCTCTTTAACCTGGAGTTACCTCTCTCTCTGCATCTTTGATGATTTGATTGCCTGCAGGTGCTCGCATTCCGGGGCATCTCTGACTGTGTCTATATAAACATTTCTGGAACAAGCCTTTCCATTCACCTGAAGAAGGAGCCGTGCTCCGAAAGCTCGTGTTTGAAACAAACCTGTTGGACTTTAACCTGGTGTTGTAAGACTTCTTACTGTGCTCACCCCAGTCCAACGCCGGCATCTCCACATCATCAGTATTATTAGAAACATGTCTCATTAAATTTCTCAGTGAATGGGAATGAAATGAGTCAGAGAATGAGAAAGAGAGAGGGATCCCAGGCTCTGTTCAACACTGTTCCAGCCACAGGGGGTCAGGCCTATTGTGACATCACTCAGGATACCATCATGTTTGGACTTTAACCAGGTTGTTGTCAGACTTCTTACTGCTCGCCCAGGGCGACGCCAGCATCTCCACGTCCCTATTGGCTTTGGCATTGATCTCTCGTGACTTTCTAATCAGCATACTGCTGCCTGCCTCCCTCTGCTGACGGATTCTCTTCAATCCAATGTATAACTACTGAGTGGGTTTATTGAAATACACATCAAAACACAAATGTTAAATATTGTCTCTCAAAAACCTAAATAGATGACGAAACGCAATCTTCATTTTTCTGCACAAAGAATCAGCTGTCCCACCCACTGAGTTAAAGCGCACGCAAAAGCTCTGAATTCATAGCCAGCCAGGAGTGGAACCTGGAATATGTTGTCAGAAGCGATATCCATTGTGCCACTGGGCCACAGCGATGCGCGTCATTGGCTATTCCTCGTTGATTGAGACCAATTACGAGATTGAGGTAATATTCAGCAAAACACAAACTTGGAAGCACGAGGTGTTTCTGCCTGGTTTTGAAAAGGGGACCTTTCGCGTGTGAGGCGAATGTGATAAGCACTACACTACAGAAACAGCTGGCAGGCAACGGAAGTGTACAATGTACAACGTCACTGTGTTGCTGCAGATTGTAATAGTGAGGCTGAGAGGCCACGTCACTTATTCCAAGACGACAGCTGTTTCTTTAAAAAAACAGATGTTTCAACATATAAAACCATGAGGTGTAGAAATTATATCGAAATTAACATAAGTTATATTTTGCTTAATGTCGGTCTTAAATTTGTGCTCTTTGGTCTCGAGGTCTGGTTCTCGTTTAGGGATTTTTAATCAATGCCTATGGGAGTGGTCGTGGGTTCAAATCCCACCTATTGCCCGCGATTTTTGGTTTACGAAACCAACGCCTTTCCTCTTGGCCACCGCACCTTAGGCAAGTTAATGATGTTGATTGCACTGTGAGTTGTTATCATTTGGAGTCTGGCGCAACAATTGATGAGAGAAGAAGAATCAATAGAACATTTCAAAAAGCATTGTCAGAACTTGAGAACGGAAAACCCCGCGGGATTTAAATGCAGGGTGAAAAGGGAAATAGAAAAAGTTATTTCAAATAGGCGCAGGAAGCGTCAGTTCAATCTGCCCCCAGCCCTCCGACACTATATTCTTCTCAGTGAGTTGAGCAGGTGCAGGATGGTCACGGGCTGCTGGGTGCTCAACTGTCGCTATTTCCGCTCCATCACTTGTGACTGCAGCTGATAACCGCCGCACAATTTTCATCTTTGAGTCTGCGGTGCCCCGGTCACAGCTTCCGTTTGATGCCCTCACTCCAACACCATTGGGATATTCTAGACATTGCTGCCGCTGTCATTGGTTGGATCAGCAATGCAGTGGGACCTGAATCTGGATTGCTGCTCTGACAGATAATTGCCAGCCCTGAAGAGCGATTGATTCAGGAACTATCGCGGGGAACCGCCTCGTCACCCTCCTCGTTATGATCTCGCTGCTCAGTATTTCCTTCAATGCAAAACCACCATTCTCCCCTTACTGAGTAACCAGATATTATTGTTAATTAAATAATAATGAGTATGGTGCAGGTGACCGTTACGTTGGTCAATATGAGGCTGATTCTGAATTTTGAGATTATTATTGTTTTCTGCTCGTTTCTATCAGACTGGAGCCACCAAGACCCAGTGGAAGATCTGGACGCTGAAATGAGGGTTGAAGACGATACTGACGCCACACAGCAGTACAATCGATACTGACGATCCTGATACACAGTCAGCATCCGGGCAGCCTGCACGGTTCATATTCCGTCTGATTGGAGAGAATCTGCGGAGCAGCAAATGTAGAAGTGATCGCAATATGACACATATATAGAGAAATAACAGCACACAAATATAGAGATCCCTATATGTGTCTGTGCCGTCAATCACATTATAGCAGAAAGGCAGTGGGTCCCAGAAACAAACCGACACCAAGAGGGGTAGGGGTATATGTGTGTGTGTGTGTGTGTGTGTGTGTGGTGGGGGGGGGGGGGGCGGTGATATTCATCTCTCAAGGTGGATGCGAGAGGGCGGTCAGAAAGACCATCGCCATTTATTATTATGTGAAAATGGAGCAAGACGGGTTATTGGATTGGATTTGTTTATTACCGAGGTACAGTGAAAAGTATTTTTCTGCAAGCAGCTCAACAGATCATTCAGTACATGGAAGAAAAGGGGATTAAACAAATTTCAAGAAAATACATGGGACTGCATAATAGGGCAACGCAAGATATGCAATGTAACTACATATGCATTGGCATCGGTTGTAGCACACAAGGTGTAGTGTTAATGAGGGCAGTCAATAAGAGAGTCATTTCGGAGTCTGGTGACAGTGGGGAAACTGCTAACCATCTCCACCTCGTCCACGTTGATGCTGATAGGGGTGTGTACAGTACTTTGCTTCCTGAAGTCGATGACCAGCTCTTTAGTTTTGCTGGCATTGAGGGAGAGATTGTTGTCGTTACACCACTCCACTAGGTTCTCTATCTCCCTCCTGTATTCGGACTCGTCGTTATTCAAGATCCGGCCCACTCTGGTCGTATCGTCAGCCAATTTGTAGATGGAGTTGGAACCAAGTTTTGCCACGCAGTCGTGTGTGCACAGAGAGTAGAGTAGGGGGCTAAGTACCCAGCCTTGCGGGGCAACAGTTTTGAGGACTATTGTGGAGGAGGTGTTGGTGTTCATTCTTACTGACTGTGGTCTGTTGGTCAGAAAGTCAAGGATCCAGTTGCAGAGTGGGGGTGCCAAGTCCGAGGTTTTGGAGCTTTGATATGAGCTTGGCTGGGATTATGGTGTTGAAGGCGGAGCTGTAGTCAATAAATAGGAGTCCTTGTTTTCGAGATGCTCTCGGGATGAGCGTCGGGCCAGGGAAATGGCGTCTGATGTGGACCGGTTGCAACGGTATGCGAATTGAAGTGGGGCAAGGCATTCCGGAAGTATGGAGGTGATGCGCTTAAGATCAGCCTCTCTGACCTGCTTGGTCTGCTTTCAAAGCCAGCGATTTAGCCCTGTCCTAAACAGATATCATCCAGGAGTGGAACAACAATTCGTCTCTGGGTGGGATCGAACCACCAACCTTTCGGTTAACAGCCGAACGCGCTAACCGATTGCGCCACGGAGACGACAACAGGATCGCAACTCTGTGCATTTCAACAGTGACGGGCAATCCTCTGATTGCCAGGGACCGAATGAGAATGCTGGCAATATTGGTCCCCTGAGGCAGTGCGGAAAATACCTGGAAGGAGCGTACACATGGTCCCGCGGGCATGGACATTTGTGAGACGTGGAATCATCACAGGCCCGTGGATTTTACAGAACTCACTTGGACAGCACCACACTTTCGTTGAAACACGTCCCTTATCCGGGAACCTCCATAACAGAAAGCAGGAAGTGTCAACATAGATTTGATGTATTTTCGATCAGAAAGTCGATGTTCCGCTGAAGACTACTGGGGGCTCAGACTCGTTGGTATAAGGTCGACCTAAGTTAACGGTCCTGGAAGATTTTATTATCCCCACATCTGAGAACTTTCGTTACTGCTGCTCGGAAGTGGATATTCCAAGCTTAAATTTACTGTGCATCGCGACATGCTGATTAATCTCACGAATCCGAAACGGCTCCTCTATTGACCAATACAAGGACAGAGACGGCAATGCAATTGTGGAGAAATAGACCTGAGTATTTTTCTGAATCCAGATCAAACCATCCTCCGGTACAAGGGCAGGAACGGAAATTTGCTCGAATTGAAAATACTCTCTGAGGCTTTCGTACGTGGTTGTAGCTGCTTTGTGACACTCTGCTCATTGCACAGTAATAGACCGCCCCGTCCTCCACACTGAGCGCGTTTATATTGAGGTGACCATTCTTTTTAGACTTGTTGGCAGCCGCCAGATATCGTCCTGAGATCTCCTCTTTCTTCATCGTCAATATGTTAATGATGACCAATCTCGGCGGCTGTGCCGGATTTTGCTGATACCACAGCATGTGGTGCATCCTCCAGTCTGTATATTCGCAATCTAACTGCACTGAACCTCCTTCTGATTTCTAACCTGTCCCGGTTTTTATGAAAGGTAATGGTGAAAGACGAACTTTGTTGTCCTGTCGACTGACTACCTGAGATGTTGCAGTAATTTTGGCGTTCTCCGCAGATGTTAGCTTGATTTTCGATGGCAATGACAGTATGCTTTGGCTCTTTTCGCGGGGCTCGTTGGTCTACGGGTATGATTCTCGCTTTGGGTGTATCGCTGTCGGAGTTTGCGGGTCCCGGGTTCAAATCCCGGACGAGCCCTTCGATGAGGGTTCCCGTTGGTCAAACCGCATGTTTTCTTCATTTCTTTGCGGCGCAGGCGGCGGGATTCATTCACATTGGGTTTGCTTTGAGAAGCTGAGCTCAAACTGCATGGAACCAATACGTTCCCGAGAAGTTTGTCAATGTGTGGGCATTCACATTTCTATTGACTAATTCTGGTGGACCCAGACAGCTCTTTGTCCCTTTCATTTTATCAGGTCAACAACTTCAGACTGTGAACTCTTACTTCCCCCTCCACCACATGTTTTTTCCATCAACTTATCATTCCTTACATCGATATGTTTTACCCTCAGCATTGCCCACCTCCCCCCAGCCCATACCATCCTACTTCAGCAATCTGATCCCTGTTTGTAATTGTTCTCTGACGCACTGCTTACCTTTGTTCTGCCATTAACACATTCTGACCGCTTGATGCGCCATCAGCACCTTTCATAGCCTTGATTAGCCTCATTTACATTCCCTTTTTCTTTCTGCCCGAGACAGTTTCGTCATTTCCCACCTATTGCTAGCCGTCTATCGAGGCCCAATACAGCACTCCACCACCCCCACCCCCCACCCACAATCGTCTGAATCTCCAATTCCAGTTCTCCAGCTTTGACAAAGTGTCCACTTGACTGGAAACGACAGCTGCCATTTCGCTCCCCAGAGGCTGTCAGACCTGCTGAGATTGTCCAGTATTTTCTGTTTTTGTTTCCGTTTGAAGCATCCGCAGTAAGTTGCATTTGTCACACATTTAGGCATTTTTGAGATGGTGATTAAATATGTTCATTTGTAAATCGGTGAAACTCTGTTGTGGATGAACGAGCTGCTAATATCCGAGGTGTGCCAAGATATGAAAATTCTTCACCTCTCATTGCCTGCCGAAAATTCAGTGCTTGGGCCTTATTGTTCAATTCAGTTTAGTGGCTCATGTGAGACGAAATTTCATAGTCCTGGAACACACGAGATTCCGGCAACATTCAGGAAACAGAATTATTTTGTACCCAATAATTGTGCAAACTTTTCTCACACGAAATGCTAAATGTTCGATGTTTCTGCCCGGTTTCGAACCGGGGACCTTTCGCGTGTAAGGCGAATGTGATAACCACTACACTACAGAAACCGCTGGCAAGCAAAGGACGTGCGGAATGTACAACCTCACTGTGTTGCTGCAGATTCTGATGGTCTGTTTGAGAGGCCAGGTCCCTTGTTGCAAGCGACAGCTGTTTCTTAAATTAACAGATGTCTCAACATATAAAGCTGTGAGATGTAGAAATTATATCGAAATTAACATAAGTTATATTTTGCTTAATGTCGGTATTAAATTTGTGCTCTTTGGTCTCGAGGTCTGGTTCTCGTTTAAGGATTTTCAATCAATGCCTATGGGAGTGGTCGTGGCTTTAAATCCAGGACAGGCTCTTTACTCCAGTTCAGAGATTACGAATTGTTTGCGATGCTGACGGCGGGGTTGATTTACATTGGCTCACTCTGAAAAAGATTTCTCAGGACTCGGGATGTTTCCGACGTTTCTCTCCCCACAGATGATGCTCGAGGGAGACAGTGTCTGAGCTGGAGTGCGTTTGGATAAAATTGATGCTCCTGATGTGCGTTAACTTGACAGGGACTTGACCCATCTAATCCACTGAGCCAAAGTGAAGAATTGAACTGACTGGAGAACTGGAGCTTAACGCTGACCTCCCGGACCTCGGCGTCGTGAACTGTTCCAAAGAAGCTCAACAAACACTCGAGGAACAGCAGCGCATCTTTCCCCTGGGCTCAATACAGCTTTCACACTCAGTGTGTGTTCAGTAGTTTCACACTGTAAATGCTGCATCCATTTTGTGTGCCCTTACATCGCAGATTTGGGTTTCAATCTTGTTCCCACTTGTTCTTTGTGTCCGGGCGGTAGCTGTGGATCAATCTGCCATCGATACCTCCTCCACGGACATTTTTGTTTCTTCCATTGCGCTAACAGAGAGCTAGCACACACACGGCGGCAGGAATGGCCTCATATTGTGGTGTCATTATTCTCTGATTTGATGCTAACCTCGCTCCGTGGCCAGGGAAGGCAACGCCTTTTCTCATTTAATCTCTCCTGACTTGCCCCCTATCAGAGCCCTTTCCTGTTGTTCTGTTTCCTCCCTCCGTGAGTTCAGTTGGTTAAGACGTCCTACATTTCTAACCGGTCCCGGTTTTAATGAAAGGTGATGGTGAAAGACGAACTTTGTTGTCCTGTCGACAAATGCCGCCTGACTCCCTGAGTTGTTGCAGTAATTTCGGCGTTCTCCGCAAATGTTAGATCGACTTTCGTTGTCAATGACAGTATGATTCGGTTGCTTTCGAGGGTTCGTTGGTCTAGGGCTATGATTGTCGCTTCGGGTGTCTCGGTGTCGAAATTTACGAGAGGCTTCGGGTTCAAATCCCCGACGAGCCCTTTTCTGTTGGTCACGCAGCATGTTTGCTTCATTTCTTTGCGGCTCAGACGGCGGGATTCATTCACATTGGGGTTGCTTTGAGAAGCTGAGCTCACACTGCAGGGAATCAACGCGTTGCCGGGGAAATCGAAACATTTTCGATCAACTTGTCGATGAGTGGACATTCACTTATCTCTATTCACTAACTCTGGTGGATTCAGGCATCTCTCGGTCTGCTTAATTTTATTCTGCACACTTCACACGTGTTTTTTTCTATCAATTTATTTTCATTCGTTCCATTGGTATATTTTACCCACACAATTGCCCCGCTCCCCTCCCCCCAGCCTATACCATCCTACTCGATCAATCTGATCCCTGTTGCCAATTGTTCTCTAATACACTGCTTACCTTTGATCCCATTCTGACGTCTGAATGCGCCACTATCAGCACCTTTCTCGGCCTTGATTAGCCTCATTTACATTCCCTTTTTCATTCTGTCCGAATGTGATAATCACTACACTACAGCAGTCAGCGGACGTGTGAAATGTGCAACCTCACTGTGTTGCTGCAGATTCTAATTGTCTGGTTGAGCGGCCAGGTCACTTATTACAAGACAACAGCTGTTCCTTTAAAAAAAAAGTAAGAAAACTGACAACACCAGGTTAAAGTCCAACATGTTTGTTTCAGCACTAGCTTTCGGAGCACTGCTCCTTCCTCAGGTGAATCTCAGGTGAATTTGAAAAACAGATGTCTCAACATAAAAAAACATGAGATGTAGAACTTATATCGAAGTTAACAGAAGTTATATTTTGCTGATGCTCGATCTTACAATTGGGCTTCTTGGTCCGGAGGTATGGTTCACGCTTGGTGCCCAACTGTCAATAGTTTCGCCAATCTTTTCTCCAGTTCACGCTTGGTGCCCAACTGTCAATTGTTTCGCCAATCTTTTCCCAGTAACTGAAGCGTTCACTCATCTGAATTTTCGCTTTAATACCAGAACATATTCAAAAGCTGATTGATTTCTGTCGGACTCTAATCCAGGCACCATGTATTCTCCATGTTGGTGACTGGTGAATGGTGAGTCGATGTTCTAATGTTCACCGTGTGCCCCGTGTGCTATCTTCACTCTCAGATATTGAATACATTTTGTGTTTAGTTTCAGGAAGAAATGGTGAATACTCAGTGGCCCAGGATCGATCTGAGTTAACGGGTTCTGGAAGGACAGAGCATTGAGCTGGACTGTAGATATTCCACAGCTGTTTTTGAAACTCTTTTCTGGTACATTCAGTATCCAGGGGGACCTCCGAGGAATGTAATGAGAATCTATAGTTAGGGCAGTTCAGATAAATCTCCAGATTTTCCCAGCCAGGTTTTCGGCTGCTTTGCTCAAAGAAAACCAAACGGTACCTTTAAATATCGCCGGAGCTGATCTCTCCGACAGTGCCGTGTATTTCTGCGCTATGGAGCCCACACTGCTGCAGAGGTATAGCGGGTCCCGTACAAACACTCACACTGGGAGTTCCAGTCATTTCTCGGCAGAGGGCGCTCTCACATTGATAGACAGACACAATTACTCAGCCTGTGGTGGTCACAGTGTCATTACCAAACCATCAAAAACAAACACAGCACTCACTAAAAACAAGCGAGCAGAAACTAAATAATAATATTCGTTAGTTTATAACTTGCATTTCTACTAAAATGAATTTCACAACTTAATTTCCGGTTCGTTAACTCACATTTAGTCTTTTTATGATCTTTACATTGCTGTCTGAATTATTATGCGAACGTTTCTCCATCTCCGTTCCGCTCTTCTAGATCACTTTGAGCAAAGCCGGATCACAGGGTCTATATGACGGGATTATTTTCATAGATTTCACAGAAGTTACAGTGCAGAAGGAGGCCATTCGGCCTATCGAGTCTGCACTGGCTCTTGGATAGTGCACCCTACCCTAGGTCCACAACTCCAACCTGTCGCCACAACACAGTAACCCCACCCAACACTAATGTTGGACACTAGGGGCAATTTAGCATGGCCAATCCACCTGCACATCTTTGGACTGTGGGAGGAAACCGGAGTACCAGGAGGAAACCCAGGCAAACACGGGGAGAATGTGCAGACTCCCAACAGACAGTGGCCCAAGTCGGGAATTGAACCTGGGAGCCTGAAGCTGTGAAGCAATTGTGCTAACCATAATGATACCCGTTGCTCCGTGTACGATCTTCACTCCCAGATAGTGAATACGTTTTGTGTTTTGTTCCAGGAACAAATGGTGAAGATTCAGTGCCCCAGGATCGATCTGAGTTAACGGGTTCTGGAACGACAGAGCATTAACCTGGACAGTAGATACTCGACAGTTGTTTTTGATACTCTGTTCTGGTACAATCAGTATCCCAGAAGACCTCCGAGGAATTTTATTGGTTGACAGACAGTTTGTAGGAAATGAGCAAATTTCACAAGGCAGTGATTGTATAATTTATAACAAACCCCAAGAACAGAGTTCCCCCCTAATAGTTATTCTCCTTTCCAGTGTCTGTTTAATGTTTTCTGACACAGCTGTGTTTCCGTCCTACAATAGATATAGATATAGAACAGTACAGCACAGAACAGGCCCTTCGGCCCTCGATGTTGTGCCGAGCAATGATCACCCTACTTAAACCCACGTATCCACCCTATACTGAGTTTTGCACTGAGTGCTGAGCTTGTGGCATTTGAGTGCTACAGTGAGAGTTTGGTGACTGAGGGAGTATAAGGGTTATTTAAAGTCTAGTATTTCTTTTATTTAGTTAATTAACTTAAAAGTTGCTGTTTGGTCTTTCAGAAGGTGAATTTTGAATCAGCTTTAAACAAGGTTCTACTTGGACTTACTTGCAGCTGGAGCTTGTTAATTAGTTAATTGCATTAGGCCAGTTTTTAGAAGCTAGAGTCACAGTATAAATAGGGGCTAGATACAGTGCAGACTTTGTTTGCACTGAGTGCTGAGCTTGTAGCATTTGAGTGCTACAGTGAGAGTTTGGTGACTGAGGGAGTATAAGGGTTATTTAAAGTCTAGTATTTCTTTTATTTAGTTAATTAACTTAAAAGTTGCTGTTTGGTCTATAAGAAGGTGAATTTTGAATCAGCTTTAAAAAAGGTTCTACTTGGACTTACTTGCAGCTGGAGCTTGTTAATTAGTTAATTGCATTAGGCCAGTTTTTAGAAGCTAGAGTCACAGTATAAATAGGGGCTAGATACAGTGCAGACTTTGTTTGCACTGAGTGCTGAGCTTGTGGCATTTGAGTGCTACAGTGAGAGTTTGGTGACTGAGGGAGTATAAGGGTTATTTAAAGTCTAGTATTTCTTTTATTTAGTTAATTAACTTAAAAGTTGCTGTTTGGTCTATAAGAAGGTGAATTTTGAATCAGCTTTAAACAAGGTTCTACTTGGACTTACTTGCAGCTGGAGCTTGTTAATTAGTTAATTGCATTAGGCCAGTTTTTAGAAGCTAGAGTCACAGTATAAATAGGGGCTAGATACAGTGCAGACTTTGTTTGCACTGAGTGCTGAGCTTGTGGCATTTGAGTGCTACAGTGAGAGTTTGGTGACTGAGGGAGTTAGGTGAGGAGGGAGTAAGGTACTCCTTTCATTTAATTTCCTATATTTATCAAAGAGCGTGAAGGGAACCAGGAGTTTAGAGTACAGCTGACTGGGAGCAGAGTCGGAGGGCGGAGGTCCAGTTGGTCCACAGGGCAGCTAATTCTGTAAAGTAAGAGGGGATGGAGGCTAGGGCAGTTGCATGCTCCTCCTGTAGGATGTGGGTGGTGAGGGATACCACTGGTGTCCCCGCTGACTATACCTGCGGGAAGTGCACCCAACGCCAGCTCCTCAGAGACCGTGTTAAGGTACTGGAGCTGGAGCTGGATGAACTTCGGATCATCCGGGAGGCAGAGGGGGTCATAGAGAAGAGTTACAGGGAGGTAGCCACACCAAAGGTACTGGACAAGAGTAGCTGGGTTACAGTCAGGGGAAAGAAAACTAACAGGCAGACAGTGCAGGGATCCCTCGTGGCCATTCCCCTTCAAAACAAGTATACCGTTTTGGATGCTGTTGGGGGGGATGACCTACCGGGGGAAGGCCCCAGCGGCCTGGTCTCTGGCACTGAGTCTGGCTCTGGGGCTCAGAAGGGAAGGGGGGAGCATAGAAAAGCAATAGTAATAGGAGATTCAATGGTTAGGGGAATAGATAGGAGATTCTGTGGTCGCGAGCGAGACTCCCGAAAGGTATGTTGCCTCCCGGGTGCCAGGGCCAGGGATGTCTCTGATCGTGTCTTCAGGATCCTGAAGGGGGAGGGTGAGCAGCCAGAAGTCGTGGTGCACATTGGTACCAACGATGTAGGTAGGAAAAAGGGTGTGGAGGTAATAAACAAGTTTAGGGAGTTAGGCTGGAAGTTAGGGGCCAGGACAGACAGAGTTGTCATCTCTGGTTTGTTGCCGGTGCCACGTGATAGCGAGGCTAGGAATAGGGAGAGAGTGCAGTTGAACACGTGGCTGCAGGAATGGTGTAGGAGGGAGGGCTTCAGGTATTTGGATAATTGGAGCGCATTCTGGGGAAGGTGGGACCTGTACAAGCAGGACGGGTTGCATCTGAACCAGAGGGGCACCAATATCCTGGGGGGGAGGTTTTCTAGTACTCTTCGGGAGGGTTTAAACTAATTTGGCAGGGGAATGGGAACCGGATCTGTAGTCCAGCAACTAAGGTAGACGATAGTCAGGACGCCAAAGCACGTAGTGATGCAGTGGGGAAGGTAACAATGACAAAGGAGAGTACTTGCAGGCAAGGAGATGGGTTGAAGTGTGTATACTTTAATGCAAGAAGCATCAGGAATAAGGTGGGTGAACTTAATGCATGGATCGGTACTTGGGACTACGATGTGGTGGCCATCACGGAAACTTGGATAGAAGAGGGGCAGAAATGGTTGTTGGAGGTCCCTGGTTATAGATGTTTCAACAAGATTAGGGAGGATGGTAAAAGAGGTGGGGGGGGGGGGTGGCATTGTTAATTAGAGATAGTATAACAGCTGCAGAAAGGCAGTTCGAGGGGGATCTGCCTACTGAGGTAATATGGGTTGAAGTTAGAAATAGGAAAGGAGCAGTCACCTTGTTGGGAGTGTTCTATAGGCCCCCCAATAGCAGCAGAGATGTGGAGGAACAGATTGGGAAACAGATTCTGGAAAGGTGCAGAAGTCACAGGGTAGTAGTCATGGGCGACTTCAACTTCCCAAACATTGAGTGGAAACTCTTTAGATCAAATAGTTTGGATGGGGTAGTGTTTGTGCAGTGTGTCCAGGAAGCTTTTCTAACACAGTATGTAGATTGTCCGACCAGAGGGGAGGCCATATTGGATTTAGTACTTGGTAATGAACCAGGGCAGGTGATAGATTTGTTAGTGGGGGAGCATTTTGGAGGTAGTGACCACAATTCTGTGACTTTCACTTTAGTAATGGAGAGGGATAGGTGCGAGCAACAGGGCAAGGTTTATAATTGGGGGAAGGGTAAATACAATGCTGTCAGACAAGAATTGAAGTGCAGAAGTTGGGAACATAGGCTGTCAGGGAAGGACACAAGTGAAATGTGGAACTTGTTCAAGGATCAGGTACTGCGTGTCTTTGATATGTATGTCCCTGTCAGGCAGGGAAGAGATGGTCGAGTGAGGGAACCATGGTTGACAAGAGAGGTTGAATGTCTTGTTAAGAGGAAGAAGGAGACTTATGTAAGGCTGAAGAAACAAGGTTCAGACAGGGCGCTGGAGGGATACAAGATAGCCAGGAGGGAACTGAAGAAAGGGATTAGGAGAGCTAAGAGAGGGCATGAAAAATCTTTGGCGGGTAGGATCAAGGAAAACCCCAAGGCCTTTTACACATACGTGAGAAATATGAGAATGACTAGAGTGAGAGTAGGTCCGATTAAGGACAGTAGCGGGAGATTGTGTATTGAGTCTGAAGAGATAGGAGAGGTCTTGAACAAGTATTTTTCTTCAGTATTTACAAATGAGAGGGGCCATATTGTTGGAGAGGACAGCGTGAAGCAGACTGATAAGCTTGAGGAGATACTTGTCAGGAAGGAAGATGTGTTGCGCGTTTTGAAAAACTTGAGGATAGACAAGTCCCCCGGGCCTGACGGGATATATCCAAGGATTCTCTGGGAAGCAAGAAATGAAATTGCAGAGCCGTTGGCAATGATCTTTTCGTCCTCGCTGTCAACAGGGGTGGTACCAGAGGATTGGAGAGTGGCGAATGTCGTGCCCCTGTTCAAAAAAGGGAATAGGGATAACCCTGGGAATTACAGGCCAGTTAGTCTTACTTCGGTGGTAGGCAAAGTAATGGAAAGGGTACTGAGGGATAGGATTTCTGAGCATCTGGAAAGGCATTGCTTGATTAGGGATAGTCAGCACGGATTTGTGAGGGGTAGGTCTTGCCTTACAAGTCTTATTGAATTCTTTGAGGAGGTGACCAAGCATGTGGATGAAGGTAAAGCAGTGGATGTAGTGTACATGGATTTTAGTAAGGCATTTGATAAGGTTCCCCATGGTAGGCTTATGCAGAAAGTAAGGAGGCATGGGATAGTGGGAAATTTGGCCAGTTGGATAACAAACTGGCTAACCGATAGAAGACAGAGAGTTGTGGTGGATGGCAAATATTCAGCCTGGAGCCCAGTTATCAGTGGCGTACCGCAGGGATCAGTTCTGGGTCCTCTGCTGTTTGTGATTTTCATTAACGACTTGGATGAGGGAGTTGAAGGGTGGGTCAGTAAATTTGCAGATGATACGAAGATTGGTGGAGTTGTGGATAGTGAGGAGGGCTGTTGTCGGCTTCAAAGAGACATAGATAGAATGCAGAGCTGGGCTGAGAAGTGGCAGATGGAGTTTAACCCTGACAAGTGTGAGGTTGTCCATTTTGGAAGGACAAATCTGAATGCGGAATACAGGGTTAATGGTAGGGTTCTTGGCAATGTGGAGGAGCAGAGAGATCTTGGGGTCTATGTTCATTGTTCTTTGAAAGTTGCCACTCAAGTGGATAGAGCTGTGAAGAAGGCCTATGGTGTGCTAGCGTTCATTAGCAGAGGGATTGAATTTAAGAGCCGTGAGGTGATGATGCAGCTGTACAAAACCTTGGTCAGGCCACATTTGGAGTACTGTGTGCAGTTCTGGTCACCTCATTTTAGGAAGGATGTGGAAGCTTTGGAAAAGGTGCAAAGGAGATTTACCAGGATGTTGCCTGGAATGGAGAGTAGGTCATACGAGGAAAGATTGAGGGTGTTAGGCCTTTTCTCATTAGAACGGAGAAGGATGAGGGGCGACTTGATAGAGGTTTATAAGATGATCAGGGGAATAGATAGAGTAGACAGTCAGAGACTTTTTCCCCGGGTGGAACACACCATTACAAGGGGACATAAATTTAAGATAAATGGTGGAAGATATAGAGGGGATGTCAGAGGTAGGTTCTTTACCCAGAGAGTAGTGGGGGCATGGAATGCACTGCCTGTGGTAGTAGTTGAGTCGGAAAATTTATGGACCTTCAAGCGGCTATTGGATAGGTACTTGGATTAGGGTAGAATAAGGGAGTGTAGGTTAACTTCTTAAGGGCAGCACGGTAGCATTGTGGATAGCACAATTGCTTCACAGCTCCAGGGTCCCAAGTTCGATTTCGACTTGGGTCACTGTCTGTGTGGAGTCTGCACATCCTCCCCGTGACTGCGTGGGTTTCCTCCGGGTACTCCGGTTTCCTCCCACAGTCCAAAGATGTGCAGGTTGGGTGGATTGGCCATGACAAATTGTCCAAAATTCTATGATTAACCTAGGACAAAAGTTCGGCGCAACATCGTGGGCCGAAGGGCCTGTTCTGTGCTGTATTTCTCTATCTATCTATCTACCCGTAACCCAACAACCCCCCCTTAACCTTACTTTTTAGGACACTACGGGCAATTTAGCATGGCCAATCCACCTAACCCCGCACATCTTTGGACTGTGGGAGGAAATCGGAGCATCCGGAGGAAACCCACGCACACACGGGGAGGACGTGCAGACTCCGCACAGACAGCGACCCAGCCGGGAATCGAACCTGGGACCCTGGAGCTGTGAAGAATTTATGCTAACCACCATGCTACCGTGCTGCCAATAACCAGACCAGCAAACCCATTCCGACTCCCGTCTGGATCTATGCAGCGATTCTTCTTCGAAGGCACTGACTGTATCCCAGCTCGGATTGTTCCCATTCACTGACAGACAGTTCGCCACCTACAGGTGTTAAACCACCTTTGGAGACGCAAGAAAGTGAAGTAAGAAAACCCTGCGAAAGACAGCCGATTCTGAATGGTGCGGAATAGAAGTTGATGCTTCGAATTTCAATTTTTACAGATCGATAGCGGTCAGCCCGTGTCTGGATTGTTTGGGGCTGGTGCAGGTGGGCTTTTCGGGAGGTAATTGTGGAACAAACACATTTCATCGCATTTGAAATCATGGTTTCAATCGGAATTGTAAACACATAATTATTTCCTGTTTGAACATGTATTTCTGATCTGTGTGACGGAAATTCTGTTTCTCGGGTACTGTCCTCAGATGTTAAGACAGAAGAAGTTGCTCTTTTTAGTTTAACCTTTGATGCTGCCTTCTTGAACCGCTGCAGTCTATGTGCTGTCAGGGAGGGAGTTCTAGGATTTCACCTCTGCTGCGTTACTCATGTCAGCAGATGAGCAGTGAGGCTAAAATAACAAAACAGTAACAGCACCACTCAGGGAGCTAAACTCTCTCTATATCTGGGTGGAGAAAGTGGCTCTGAAGAGTTGATCAGAAGTAGGACTCACAGACTGAGTATACCATGAACAAAAGTCCCACTCCCTTTGAACTGTGTCTTCGCGCACCATTCTGTTGACGTTTCGACAGAAACTCGAGCAGATTCAGCCACATCGACCAGTGGCGATGTCAGCCGCTCAAACCCACACCGGGAGGAAGCCACCTTAACTTCGAATCAAGCTGTCAGCCACCTGTTTCCAACACGGTAGTAAAACTACACTGCCGAATCCAATCCGACCGTCAGATCCATCATCAAACCAGTCTCCAGGTTACCCGTCCTTTCTGTTTCTGATCAGCTGTTAATTCTCTGAAACTCAGGGCTGGCTGTTCAGATCAGCTCCGGCAAAGATGTTTCTGACCCTTCAACCAGTCCCACTGACGTCACTCAGTTTACAGACCTACCTCATTAAATATGCAGGGAAACGTCACACGTGTCCTCATTCTGACGTCATAGTGACGCTGGTCTGCCGCGTGCGCATTCTCCTACCCACACTCCACCAATGCTGAAGCTCCTTCACAGCTTCACTTTGTGATCACACGTCCCAGAGACCCGTCTCGGGCGGGCACGGTGCAGTTGGTGTTGGACTCAGTTTGATATACAACAGCCCTGCCTCTGCAGCATTGTCTCTCGTCCTGAAAACTACTGAGAGCTACTTAACACAGATCGATAGGATCCAACATGAAGCTGAGATTCACTTTAGTGATTATCTCCCTGAATGGCTTACTCTTCTCTCCGTGTGAGTGTGATCACTATATCTGGCAGGAATATGTCACACATCAGATATGTCATGTTATAGGGACATAGTTTCCTTTATTGTATATCTTGTTATGTCATGTTGTAGTTGATTGTGCTATATCATATTCTCGCCGTCTGTGTGATATTAAATTATTCATGTTATTTTACATCTCAGATGCCGCTGGCAGTGACGAGGTATCACAGTCTCCAGAGTCAATGGTGGTTACCGAGGGAGATGTTGCATCCTTGGCCTGTTCCACCACAGTAGCAGGAATGATCCTACAATGGTACAGACAATACCCGGATGGAACCGTGCAGCACCTGGCGAGCGGTACCAGCGATCAGGACAGGATTACATCTCGATTCATTTCAGCAGACAAACACAGCTCTCTGAATGTTAGTGACGTTCGAGTGACAGACACCGCCACCTATCTCTGTGCAGTTGAGGCACAGTGAACTGAAAACCATTCAGCGCCGTACAAAAACCTGCCGGGTGATTCTGACAGTTTCCGCAGATTCCGCAGTTATCCGAGAGGCCTGTTCATGATTTTGGTTTGCTCTTTCATATCAGAAAAGAAGGGCCAGAATCCATTTAAATTCATTTTATTTCTTTAAAGTCACAACCAGAGAGCACGGGTTCCATGGTGCTTGAAGATAATAATCATTGTACCGTTCGGTGAGTCAATATTCAGAGGTCGTTGTCTATTTCTTGTGTCAAATCAAATTCCAGACCGAGACATATTCCACGTTTTGTTACAGGGATGAATGACGCACAGTCTCCCAGGATCCGTCCGAGTTGAAGGCTCTAGAAAGACAGTTCAGTTATAATCACTCCATATCCAAGAGCTTTCTCTGCCTATGTAGGCCGGTCAATATGACGGGATAACTGCGAGATATTTACTGAGGAGGTATCGGCTGAGACATTGAGCTACGTCACAAGATTTCTCACATCGGTTGATTTGAACAAGGATAAAGACAACAGTGCAAATGTTTGATTAACAAACCTGCCAATGTTTGTTCCCCGTGGGCCTGAGATGGAATTAACCTGGCTGATCAAGGCGCTAAAGAAGACTACACAAATACTCGCAGAGGAGGTTTTTGCGGGTTCTTGGTTTTTATCTGATGCTGTGTTTCACTGCACAGGAAAAGACCACCACACTTAGGCCGCTTATTTAATGAGCAACAGGCAGATATTGTCTTCAGATTCCATCTTTTTACAGTTTTTACAGACTTACTACTTCATTAATAATCCAGTTTGGACACTGTGCTCGTTTCTGTCCATATCAGTGGATGTTTCTTATTACCGGGGTTATATATTTGCAATCTATCCCTTCAAACACAGCTACTGTCACCGGAAACTGGATCTGCAAGTAGTTCGCCTGTGAAAGAAGAGGATCTAAAGAGCAGGAGGTTAAACGGGATCAAGGTATTATCCTCTATCTAACTGTATGAGTCTGTGTAAATTCCCATCAATCTGTTAAACTGTCTTGATGAGCAAAATCCAATACTCAATGTGCAAGATCCCCGCCAGTATTATTAGAAACATGTCTGCCTGGATCTCTCAGTGAATGGGTATGGAATAGAACATAGAACAGTACAGGCCCTTCGGCCCTCAATGTTGTGCCGAGCCATGATCACCCTACTCAAACCCACGTATCCACCGTATACCCGTAACCCAACAACCCCCCCCCCCCTTAACCTTACTTTTATTAGGACACTACGGGCAATTTAGCATGGCCAATCCACCTAACCCGCACATCTTTGGACTGTGGGAGGAAACGGGAGCACCCGGAGGAAACCCACGCACACAGGGGGAGGACGTGCAGACTCCACACAGACAGTGACCCAGCCGGGAATCGAACCTGGGACCCTGGAGCTGTGAAGCATTTATGCTAACCACCATGCTACCCTGCTGCCCTAAATGACTCAGAGATTGAGAGGAGAGAGGGAACCCGAGCTCTGTTCAGCTCAATGTCCCACCCAGACACAGCAAGGGAGCCAGGCCCACTGTGACAAAGGCCCACGGTGACATCACTGATGGCTTTGGTCTCATGTGACTTTCTAACTATCATGTTGGGCTTTGCGCCCTCTGCTGGTGGATTATGTTCAATCGGTTCAGAATGGGGGTTACTGAATAGACTTACGGTTTATTGGATTGGATTGGATTGGATTTGTTTATTGTCACGTGTACCGAGGTACAGTGAAAAGTATTTTTCTGCAAGCAGCTCAACAGATCATTCAGTACATGGGAAGAAAAGGGAATTGAACAGAATTCAAGAAAATACATGAGAATACATAATAGGGCAACACAAGATATACAATGTAACTACATAAGCATTGGCATCGGATGAAGCAGACAGGGTGTAGTGTTAATGAGGACAGTCCATAAAAGGGTCATTTAGGAGTCTGGTGACAGTGGGGAAGAAGCTGTTTTTGAGTCTGTTCGTCCGTGTTCTCAGACTTCTGAATCTCCTGCCCGATGGAAGAAGTTGGAAAAGTGAGTCACAAGGTCTCCAAGGGACTCGGAGGATCTTCAGGCCTGCAAGACAGGATAAAAGACAGAGGTTAGTAATAATGTTAGCTTTAGAATTAATTTTTAAAAGGTTAGAACGAGTATTTATATTATTACGAGTATATTACGAGTATATATTACGAGTATATTATTGTTTTGTATGTCAAAACATTAATGTCAGGAATGAGAACTGACTATCCAAATCTGGATTATTCTCATTATTTCTTTCTCTGGCGCTATCTGTCGGAAGGCAGGTCCAATCCATTGCAACGTCACGGGGAGGCAGGTCGCAACCACTCCAGAGCTGGAACAGGAATCCAGACCGTTCTGGCTTTCCAATCTCCTGAGCTATCCCCAACCCTCGTTCGCAGACAACATGAAAATCGTCGGTGTGCTAAATAGTGAGGAGGAAAGGTTTAGATTGCAGGATGATATAGACGGACGGGCCAGATGGGAGGAACATTGGCAAATGGAATTTAACCCTGATGCATTTTGGGAGGACCTACATTGCAAGAAAACACACAATGAATGGCAGGACGCCAAGAAGTACAGAGGCAAGAGGGACCTTGGTGTTCATGCCCACAGATCTCCGCAGGCAACTGGACAAGTAGATAAGGTGGTGAACAAGACATACGGGATACTTGCCTTCATTAACTGAGGCATGGAATATAAGAGCTGGGAGGTTATTATGGAGCTGTTTAAAACGCTGGTTCGTCTTCAGCTGGAGTATTTTGTGCACATCTGGTCGCCACCTTACGGAAAGGATGCGATTATACCAGAAAGGCTGCAGAAGAGATTAATCCGGAGGTTTTCTGGGAAGGAATGTTTCAGCTATGAGGAGAGGCTGGATAGGCTGGAATATTGTCCTTAAAGCAGAGAATACTGAGGAGAACCTAATCGAGGTGTTCAAAATTATACGTAATATAGATAGGAAGATACCTTTCCATTAGTAGAGGGGTCAACAACGAGGAGGCGTAGATTTAAGGTAAGGGGCAGAAGATTTAAAGGGAATTTGAGTGTGGTGAGATCCCGGAACTCTGCCTGTAAGGCTGGTCGAGGCGGGAACACTCACAGCAATAAAGAAGCGTCTAGATTAGGACTTGAAACGCCATTGCATGCAAGGCTCAGGGCCAAGTGTCAGAATTTGGTTTAGACTAGATCGGTACTTGATGACCGGGGCAAACATGATGTGTCAAAGGGCCTCTTGTTTGCCGTAAAGCTCCACGACTAAGGCGCCAGAGGCACGGAAGCTGCCGATGACGCCACAAGGCCACCTCTCCTTAGGTCAAAGAAAGTAAAGGAGAGACTGTACTGAGTTGCTGAAATATAGGTGGGTCTGTCAAAGAAGATGACACGGAGCTGTTTCCACGAGCAGATCCTTGGATAATACAGGGATCGAGGAGAAATAAAGCCCAGGGAAATTCCATTCATTATCTACACTGCGATTTGCTGAACTACAGAAGAGGTGTCTAATAAAGGAAGAAAATTCAACAATAACTTTAAGAAGGAAATGTAAAGGCAATTACCCGGCTATGTAGAAAATGCTATTTTTGAAAGAAGAATAAGATAACCATTTCAAAGTGTCTCGGGCAATATAGATCGTGTGGCCTCATCCCTGACTCGAAGATTCTAGATTCTAGTCCGTCATGTCCTCCCGATCTATTTCTTCTCAGTGACTTGCACAGTGAGCAGGTGCAGGATGGTTACAGTCTAGTGAAGATTCAACCGTCGCTATTTCCGCTCCATCAGTTCCGAGTGCAACTGAGAGTCACCGCACACTTCACTCAATATTCAGACGGCGATATCCCCGCCCACAGCTTCCGGTTGCTGCTCTCACTCTGACCCAATTGTGTTACTGGAGAGATTGCTGCTGCTGGTTCATTCCTCTCATTGGTCGGGTCAGCAGTGCAGTATGACGAGGATCTGTATTTCTGTCTCTGACAGAGGATTGATCTCATTGTAGAGTTACAAACTCAAGAAGGATCATGAGGAACCATCTCGCTTCGCTCATCATCGTTATCTCACTTCTCAGTAAGCATTTCCTTCCCAGTAACACTCCAGTCCCTTCCTGACTGCTGTAACCCAGATGTTATTGTTGGTAAAATGACAGTTATTATTTTGCTGATGATAGTATTGCTGAATGCGATGCTAACTCTGATTGTCATTATTGTTGTTATTTCTGTTAGAATGGAGCCACCAGGACACCGTGGAACAAAAGGAACCTGAAATAACAGTTACAGAGGAAAATGAAGTTACATTAACCTGCACCTTGGAAACAAGCGATTCTAGCCTTTATGTGTACTGGTACAGTCAGCAGCCCGGGAAAGCTCCAATGTACATGTTTCTTCTTATTGGACAGGCTGTGCAAAGAAAAACCGACCTCAATGATCGGTTTTCTTCTACGTTTGATAAAAAGAACAAGACTACCGAGCTAACGATCAGTAACACAATGATCTCCGACAGCGCCGTGTATTTCTGTTGCATGCAGCCCACACTGCTACAGAGATATGGTGGGTCCCGTACAAAAACCCCACACTGGCAGTTCCAGCTGCTGCTCCCTCATCGGCAGTTCAGTTTCCACAGTGAGTGACAAACATTGTAACAAAACATCGCACAAAAAGCAAGAGGTGAGGTCCAGTTGCACAGTTAAACCAGTTTACGATTGCAACTTGCATTCATAACAGATGTAAGATTGACGAATCGATCTGTGATTCCAAAACTCCTGCTTCTTGTTCATATACTGGTGTACAGACTCACTCACTCACTCACTAAACTATCAGGTCTCACTGAACTATAACAAATGCAACAATTTAAATTCATATTGCGCTTTTCACGTCATTACATGTCCAAAGGAGTTTCAGAGGAGCATTCAGGTCATATAATCAAAAACCTGCTCAAAGAGTTCGGTTATTTAGGGCGGCACAGTGGCTAGCACTGCTGTCTCACAGCGCCAGGGACCCGGATTCTACTCTGGCCTTGGACGAGCTCGTGGCGTTTGCACGTTGTCCCCGGGTCTGTGATGGTTTCCTCCGTGTGCCGCGGTTTCCTCCTACAACCCAAAAATATGCAGAATAGGTGGATTAGATAGATTTAATAAACCTCAAACAGGTCCTTCTTCAGCCTTCTCTGCTCTGAGGAAAACAACCCTAAGCTAATCAGCCTGTCTTCATAGCCGAAACACTCCATCCCCGGCAACATCCTGGGGAATCTCCACTGCATCCTCTTTCGTGCAATCAAACCCTTCCTGTAGTGTGGCGACCAGAACTGCACACAGGGATCCAGCCGTTGCCTAACCAGTGTTTCTGCAGCTTCATCATAACCTCCCTGCTCTTATGTTCAACGGAAAATAAACGCAACTATTTCATAACCACCGTATTTTCCTGTCCTGCTGCTTTCAGGGGTCCATGGATACGCACCCGAGGTCCCTCTGGTTACTGTAATTACCGAGCGGCCTATATTTCATTATATATTCCGTTGCCTTTCTAGCCCTCCCAAATTGCACCACCTCAAAATTTTCAGTCAATTTGCCACTGTTTTAAGGTTTTCCTCCTCACTATTTACCACATCAACAATTTTCTCGGAATCTGCGAATTTACTGATTATACCTTTACCAGCGTCCTTGGGTTACACGGAATGTGGAGCTGAGGCCATGGTCACCTTAGTCATGATGTCACTGAATTGTGGAGTAGACTCGAGTGGCCGATTGACAAACTCCCTGCTCCCAAGTCGGATGCTCATATGGCAATGAAAATGCCCTGCATTTTCCCGAGTCAGTGTTTGTTACTGAGGGAGACACAGAATCGTTGAGCTGAGCCCCCACACCAGCAGGCCGTATCCTTCAATGGTGCGGCGATCCCTTTGCCGCAGCCAGCTCACGGTACTTGCTATCCAACATTATCACATCTTGCTTTATTGCAGCAGAGAAATGCATTCCCCTGATTGCCAGCGACACGCTAGTGAAAGACAAGGCCTGTAAAATTGGGCAACCAATACCTGGACATAAATATGTACGCGGAAATACTGGAAGTTTGTCACTCGCGGAATTATTATAGCGCCAGGAATGTTATAGCACTCAGAATCCCAGATACACAGAAACACCAGTTCAGATGAGGCCTTCCGGTCAATCGAGTCTGCACCAACATGTGAAAAATACAGGACTAACTACAGGACCTCATTTGTCAGCACGTGTTCCATAGCCTTGAATGTGAAGACGTGTAATGTGCTCATCCAGGTACTATTTAATGGATGTGAAGCACACTGCCTGTACCACCCTCCCACGTAGTTTACTCCAAACAGTCACCATCCTCTGAATAAATAAGATTTTCCTCCAATCCCCCATAACCTCCTGCCCCTCACCTTGAATTTGTGTACCCTCGCAACTGACACTTCAACTAAGGGGAACAGCTGCTCCCTATCCACCCTGCCATGACCCTCGTAATCTTGTACACCCAAGACTATGCAACTTCTCTTCATAACATAAATGTTCCATCCCAGGCAACATCCTGGTGAATCTCCTCTGCACCCCCTCCAGTGCAATCACATCCTTCCTATAATGTGGCGCCCAGAATTGCACACAGTACTCCTGCTGTGGCCTCACGACAGTTCTGTACAACTCCAACATGATCGCCCTGCTTTTAGAATCCATGCCTCTATTGTCCTGCAAGTAGGGATGGTGCGGTGGAACAGGAGTGGTACAGTGGTTAGCACTGCTGCCTCACAGCGCCAGGGACCCGGGTTCACTTCCGGCCGTGAGTGTGCAGTTTGCACTTTCTCCCCATGTCTGCGTGGGTTTCCTCCGGCTGCTCAAGTTTTTTTTTTAAGACCTTATCAGAGTTACAAAGCTAGAGCTCAGAGTCGGGACAGGGGCAAACCCCTAATGCAGCTCCATGCCTGCTCCAAAAACCAATTCAAATTGAATCCAATGCATGCCCCCCAGAAGAGACATACCAGATCCAGGCATCACACCTGACCTCACGCTCATCTTAGCAAAAAGACGGGAAGCGATTTTCTCCCACTCTTCAAAGATGTGTAGGAAATCTGGATTGACCTTGTTAAATTGCCCCTTAGCGCCCCTTCGTCTCAATTGGGCGAAGTCTGTCCCTGATCTGTGTGGGAATCCAACATAAAACATGTCGTGTCAACAGAAGCTTCAGGTATTTTCGATCGACAACTTGATTTCTATTAAAGTCTAAACCTGGCACCATGTGCTTCCAATGTCCCAGACTGATAGTAATTCTCATGTTGTTCAGCGGTTATTGTACATAATAATAATAATCTTTATTTGTGTCACAATTTGGCTTACATGAAGACTGCAATGATGTTACGGTGAAAATCCCCTAGTCACCACATTCCGACGCCTGTTCGGGTACACAGAGAGAATTCAGAATGTCCAAATTATCTAACAGCATGTCTTTTGCGACTTGTGGGAGGAAACCGGAACACCCTGAGGAAACACACGCAGACACTAGGAGAATGTGCAGACTCCACACAGACAGTGACTCAAGCGGGGAATCGAGCCCGGTTTCATGGAGCTGTGAGGCAGCAAGGCAAACCACTGAGCCACAGTGCCGCCCATTAAGTACCTTGCACATTTAGTACCGCAGCAGGCATTGATCCATTCTGCATTTCGTTACAGGAACGGGTAACGAGAAGTCTTTGTCCTTGGACTCATCTGCTCAAGCAGGCCATGATTTTCGCCTATCTTAAGTCCTCAGTTGAGTGCATCCCTCAGCTGGTCGGTAGATACCCAGGTTTTAAAGTTACAATACATTTGCGGTATGATTGACCATGATAAGACCATAAGACCAGAAGACATAGGAGCAGAACTAGGCCACTTGGCCCATCGTGTCCGCTCCGCCATTCAATCATGGCTTATATTTTCAGCCATAGCTCTCAAGATTTCCCAAACTATTCCTCTGTTGATCTAAAAAGGCCAGAGAACTGTCCGGTAAATAGACATGATTGCTTGCCTGAGCGCGGGATCAATTCCTTCTCGGAAAGGAACCTCAGTGATGCTGTGAACACTCATTCAGGGTTGTGTACCGGGCTTTAGGTTTTCTCTAAAGCTTTTACTCAGTGAGCAGTAATAGACCGCCCCTTCCTCCACATCGAATGCGCTTATACTGAGGTAACCGTTCTGTTTAGATTTGTCAGCAAACGCCAGGTATCGTCCAAAACCCACATCTTTCTTCATTGCTGAGTTGTTGGTGATAATCCATCTCGGTGGCTGTGCCGGTTTCTCCTGATACCATTGCATTTGGTACATTTTGGGGCCTTTATATTGGCAATTTAACTTCACCGAACCCCCTTCTGAGACTGTTATTGTCACTGGTGACTGGGCTACTGGATTACATATAGCCCGCCTGCGAAAGTGAAAGAATGAAATGAACAGATTGTTGTTCCTTTATAAATTTAGAGTTTTTTCAATTAAGAGGTACTTTTTAGCGTGGCCACTCCACTTAGCCTGCACATCTAGGTTGTGGGAGTGAGAATGTTCAAACACCATACGGACAGTGATCTGGGACCGGGATCGAACCCGGGTCCTCAGCGTAATGAGGCAGCAGTGCCAACCATTGCGCCACCGTGGCGCCCTGAGTTTGATACAAATTTGCTTGTATCTGCGGCATTTTTTGGGACGTCTGATGCAGGCACTTCATAGACATTCCCGATCGATAATTATACTCTAGCCTATGTGTATTAATATACTAATCTGTTTTAATTAACAGTACCAGTACTTACTGTGCCAAAGCACCACCAGTATTATAACAACCATGTCTGACTGAATCTCTCTCACTGAACTGGACTGGACTGAGTCAGGGATTGTGTTGGAGAGAGGGAACTTAGTGCAGTGCAGGGAGAGGGTCAATTGTGACATCACTCGCCTCCCATCCTATCGGCTTGGCCGACACCATCAGGTGAGTTTCTGACGCCCGTGCTTGAATTTGGCGCCCTCTGCTGCCGGATTCGGTTTACTCCGTGTTCGAATTCGGCTATTGAGTGGATTCAGTGTTGACTGCAATGCATATCAGGGCGGGAAACCTAGACAGGAATCTAAATTTCAGCGGTGTATACACTGTCTTTGTCACTATAGGTGTTTCTAATCAAAAAACGATGCGTAATCTGTGCAAATCATCCCTGGAGTTCTCGGTTCACACCATGGATGCGACGAAGTCGAAAGAATGCCAAGACTTTGGTGGACATGCGGAGGTTAGAACTCAGAATAATAGCAGGGCTCAACAGACTAGTTTTGTTTATTTTGGTTCTGACGAAGAAGGTACAAAAGGGGAATTGCTCTGAACTTCGCTTTTTTCAAAGACCAGATTGTCTGGAATTATTTTCATTAGCTGAAGGTCCTATGAAGATGATAGATATTTCATGCTGCAAGTGTTTGCGAGAGAATGTAACGTTACAGAGAACTTTTAATGGATCAGCACTGAGGCACGGGCGGGATTCGAACCCGCGATTTTTGGTTTACGAGACCAACGCCTTTCCTCTTGGCCACCGCACCCCAAGTCAATGATGTTAATTTCACTGTGAGTTGTTATCATTTGGAGTCTGACGCAACAATTGATGAGAGAAGAAGAATCAATAGAACATTTAAAAATGTATTGTCAGAACCTGAGAACGGAAAACAACACGGGATTTAAATGCAGGGTGAAGAGGGCAATAGAAAAGGTTATTTCAAATAGGCGCAGGTAGCGTCAGTTCAATCTGCCCCCACCCCTCCGACACCATATTGTTCTCAGTGAGTTGAGCAGGTGCAGGATGGTCACGGGATGCTGGATGCTCAACTGTCACTATTTCCGCTCCATCACTTGTGACTGCAGCTGATAACCGCCGCACACTTTTTCAGCTTTGAGTCTGCGGTGCCTCGGTCACAGCTTCCGTTTGGTGCTCTCGCTCCAACACCGTTGTGACATTCTAGACATTGCTGCCGCTGCTCGATTCCTGTCATTGGTTGGATCAGCAATGCAGTGGGACCTGAATCGGGATTGCTGCTCTGACAGATAATTGCCAGCCCTGAAGAGCGATTGATTCAGGAACAAGCGTGGGGAACCGCCTCGTCACCCTCTTCGTTATGATCTCGCTACTCAGTATTTCCTTTACTGCAAAATCCCCATTCTCCCCTCACTGAGTAACCAGATATTATTGTTAATTAAATAATTATTATTATGGTGCGGGTGACCGTTACGTTGGTCAATATGAGGCTGATTCTGAATTTTCAAATTATTATTGATTTCTGACCGTTTTTATCAGACTGGAGCCACCAAGACCCAGTGGAACATCTGGACCCTGAAATGAGGGTTCAAGAGGATATTGACGCCACACATCAATACAATCGACCCTGACTCTCCTAAAACAGTCAGCATCCGGGCAGCCTGCACGATTCATGTTTCGCCAGATTGGAGAGAATCTGCGTAGCAGCAAATGTAGAAGTGATCTCAATATGATACACATATAGAGAAATACCAGCACTCAAATATTGAGATCCCTGTATATGTCTGTGCCGTCAATCACATTATAGCAGAAACAAACCGACACAGCGAGCGGGAGAGGGGTATGTGGGGGTGGCGGGGGGGGGGGGGGGGGCGGTGATATTCACCTCTCAAGGTGGATGTCAGAGGACAGTCAGAAAGACCATCGCCATTTATAATGATTATGTGAAAATGGAGCAAGACGGGATATGTAAACCATTGGCCATTTTTTCTGAGCGAGCTTCGTGAATCTATGGAATTCTCCCGCAGAGACCGCTGAGGTAAGTCCATTGAAGATTTTTAGACAGATGTGGTTGGATTCTCGACTGAAAGGTAAGCAAATGCATCCGGGGTAGGTGAAATGTGAATCTGAGGTCATGTTCGCAACTGTCACGAACGTATTGAATGTTGGAGAAGGCTCAAGGGGATGAATAGCCAACTCCTGCTCAACATTCGTCTGTTAGCAGGTCCGTGAAGAGGTGTCACAATCTCCTGAGTCGGTGTTTGTTATCGAGGGAGACACAGCATCGTTGAACTATTCCCCAGCTCAGAGCCATGAAGGATATTACAGCGATAGAAGTAACTCCATGCTGCAGCGGGCGCACCTTACTTGTTATCAGAACAGGATCACAACTCTGTGCATTTCAACAGATTGCCAGGGACCGAATGAGAATGCTGGCAATATTGGTCCCCTGAGGCAGTGCGGAAAATATCTGGAAGGACCGTACACATGCATGGCCCCGCGGGCATGGACATTTTTGAGACGTGGACTCATCACAGGCCCGTGGATGTTACAGAATTCACTTCGACAGCACCACACTTTCGTTGAAACACGTCCCTTATCTGGGAACCTCCATAACAGAAAGCAGGAAGTGTCAACATAGATTTTATGTATTTTCGATCGGAAAGTCGATGTTCTACTGAAGACTACTAGGGGCTCAGACTCGTTGGCATAAGGTCGACCTAAGTTAGCGGTCCTGGAACATTTTATTATCCCCACATCTCAGAACTTTCATTACTTCTGCTCGGAAGTGGATATTCCAAGTTTAAGTGTACTGTGCATCGCGACATGCAGATTAATCTCACGAAGCCCAAACTTTATTGACCTGAACAAGGACTGAGACAGCAATGTAATTGGTGGATAAAGAGACCTGAGTGTTTTTCTGAATCGAGATCAACCCATCCTCCGCGACAAGGGCAGGAACGCAAATTTAGTGGAACTGAAAATACTCTCTGAGGCTTTTGTACGTGATTTTAGCTGCTATGTGACACTGGCTCATTGCACAGTAATAGACCGCCCCGTCCCCCACACTGAGCGCGTTTATATTGAGGTAACCATTCTTTTTAGACTTGTTGGCAGCCGCCAGATATAGTCCTGAGATCTCCTCTTTCTTCATCGCCAATATGTTCATGATGATCAATTTCGGCGGCTGTGCCGGTTTTTGCTGATACCATAGCATGTGGTACATAGTCGGGTCTGTATATTCACAATCTAACTGCACTGAACATCCTTCTGATGCGGATTTTGTCACCGGTCACTGTGTTATTGGATCAGCGCATAGCCCGCCTGCGAAAATATGCAATATTAAAAGTTAGTCACAAGTTGCGAGAATCTGAGAGTGAGTTGTCCGTCCGAGAAACACGCGGCTGAGGTTCCGGAGAATCCAGCCTATAATCCAATACTTACTGTGCAAGAGCGCCGCCAGTATTAACAGAGACATGTCTGACTAAATCTCTCTGAGTGAATGGGAATGGGATGAGGCAGAGATTGAGAAGCAGAGAGGGATCCCGAGCTCTGTTCAGCTCGTTCTTCCACCCACACACTGCAGGTGGTCAGTGCTATTGTGACATCACTCCGGATACCGTCCCCATTGATTTGTCAATGCTATCACGTGACTTAATCAGGCCTATGCTTGACATTGGAGCCCTCTGCTGCAGGGTTCTAAGTATTCCATATGTAGGAGGAGGTCATTGCGTGGATTCGGTGAGTATTTTTTCTGCAGACATGAACGTTTGCCAGAAAGCTAATTTCAGCACGGTGGCACAGTGGTCAACACTGCTGCATCACAGCACCAGGGGCCCAGGTTCAATTCCGGCCTTGGGTGACTGTGTGGGGTTTGCACTTTCTCCCCGTTTATGCGTGGGTTTCCTCCGGGTGCTCCAGTTACCTTCCACAGTCTAAAGATTTGCAGGTTGGGATGCATTGGCCATGCTAAATTGTCCCTCAGCATCATGGATGTTTAGATTAGGTTCAAGGATTACAGGAATTAGGTGGAGAACTGGGCTTGGGTGGAGTGCTCTTCCAGAGGATCGGTGCGGACTCGATGGCCAAATGTCCTCCTTCTGCACTGTAGAGATTCTATGATTATATTCTACAAATTGGAGCAATATGGACACAGGTTTTGTCACTGTTTATGTTTATATCAAAACGTGCTCCTAACTCTGTAGAAATTATTGCTGGATTTCTCTGTCCAAATCCAGTGAAAGATAAAGTACAAAGAATGTTAACGCGTTGGATAGAGTGCAAATGATATATATCAGAAGAGTACCAGGAATGAAGGACGTTTATGAAAATAGACAAGGGAATCTTGGATTATTTTGCTCGTCACAAAAAAGGTAGAAAGGAGAATCAATTTATCTCCTCAGAATTTTGCCCTTGTGCTGGAATAGATCACATGTAATTATTTCCGTTGGTAGACGATTCAATGACAACATCACTTCAATTTCATGGAAAATGTATAGTGAAAGATTAATTTTATTTTTTCCATTGTGATTTCTTATTACCAGGAATACCGCATCAAAATGATAAAGGGCGAAGATAAACATGAACTTGTCAAAGGGATATTGCCATAAATTTAAAAATGGAAGGCAACGTGGACAATGCGGGTGTGAAAGCCGCTAGTTGTCCCACTTTCAAATAGGCCTCATTCCGTTCCCTAAATGTTTGTGATTTTGGGTCCTTCCTGCCGACAGACTTGTTTTTATTCCCCTCAGTCACTTGAGAAATGAAAAGGTGCAGAAAGTGCACAAATTCTGGAGGCTCAATCGCTGACATTTCCACTCCATCAATTGCGCTGGCAGCTGATAGTTTGATCAGTTTTGAGTCTGTGATATGTTGAGCATTGCGTTATTGCGTTTACTACTCTCGGTTTAATCCGATTGTACTATTACAATCATTGCTTCGCTTGGCCCAATTCTGTCCTTGGTTCGGTCAGCAGTTCAGTCCGACTAGATTTTATATTTCTACTTGACAGATAATTTATTGCTTTGGTGAGCGGCCGACCAGGACCTACCCTGCACGTTGCATCGCTTCTTGTTATTCTCTCACTCTCAGTGAGAATTAATTTCTCGGTAAAACTCTATTCGCCCCAGATTGATATGTCCTCCCAAGTATCACTTATTCCACTTGATTACCTAACAATCACGGTTTTCTAACACCCGTAACTCAGACACTATTTAATTTCTATTTGTGCGACTTATAACATAGTTCTATGCGAATCACTCAGACTCCTTGTTTACCATCCATATTATACATGATGTAGGTAGTTCAAAGATTAGTTAGCAGTTATTTTCTGGCTTTGGTACCACAACGACATTGGAAGTACATCTTTGCTGCATTCTGGACATAAGGTGACCTCCTCGAAACGAATTTGTATTTCCTTGCCTTAAACATGCTTTGACGTCGAGGTTCTCCCTCAACAAAACAAATTTGTCATTTGTTTTTCTTCATTTGTTAGTTCCCAGTACTCCGTATTGCTGCATTGTTCTCTCTCACAATATAATCATCTAAATTCTCCGCTCTCTCTCTCTCTGTCTCGCTCTGTTTGCCTTCATGTCTTTCTTTCATGATCATTGCCTTTCCTGCTTATCTCCCTCTTTGGAAGAACAGCCCGTACTGCACAGTTATACTCATTCCATATTTGTTGGCTGATTTCGACCTCCATTGGTACATAAATATTCGGGGTAAGCTCCGTGGTATTTACTGAAATGTGTAACTGCGGACATAGAGCTAGGTCGCAGGAATTCGGGGGGCGGATCTCTCTTGAAATGGACAAGGGCAACGAGGCATCGCAATTAATTATCCGACAGGTAAGTACTTGCTGAGGTTTTTGTACGAGCTCTTGTCTTTTATTTGACGCGCTGCCTCTATGCACAGTAATGGACCGCTCCGTCCTCCACACTGAGGTTGCTTATATTGAGGTAACCAGACTTGTAGACTCCTGGCAGCTGCCAGATATCGCCCAGAGATTTCATCTTTTTTCAGTTTTACCGCATTGCTAATTATCCATTTTGGAGGCTGTGTCTGTTTTTGTAGATACTATTGCATGGTTTATATAAACTGGTCTGTAGATTCACAATCGAATTGCGCCGATCCTCCTTCTAACACAGTTAAGGACACCGGAGATTGAGTTACGGGAACTACACACAATTCGCCTGTGAAAGTGAATGGACATAAGAGCATCGCCTTAAAGAGGATCGATCGAGAGTTGTGTCTATCTGCATGTGTGTGTTAATTCCCATTTACCAAGACTCCCATAATATATATAGATAAGTAGATAAAGTCCCAGATTGTCATAGGTTACTTTCCCCTTTGAGGGGGAGATCTGAATGGTGATGATTTAACCTGAGCATTCCCACATCTCCGTCAAGGGACAGTTGAGAAGGCAGGTTCTTCATTAGTAACCTCAGGCGGTATGGAATTGAACCCGCGCTTGCATCACAAATGAAGTTTCCAGCCAACTGAATTAAACCAGCCGACAAAGTCGATCTTCTGGTCAACTATAAATTAAAGCAAAAACTCTTGCGTCAATCTGCTAAATTATCCTGGTGATCTTCACCCTGGACTTACGATGCATCAGCGTTGCCAGTATTATCAGAAACATGCCTGACTGAATCTCTCTCAATGAACGGGAATGTAATGAGTCAGGGATTGAGGAGGAGGAAGGGAACCCGGCCTCTTTATGGCTCATTGTTCCACCCACACACTGAAGGAGGCCAGACCCATTGTGACCTCACTCAGGTTACCATCCCTATTGGCGTTGACGTGGCCACACGGGACTTTAGGATTAGCATGCTTCAGTTTGACTATCCCTGCTGGCGGATTCTATTCAATCCGGACTTGAATGAGGTCATTGGGTTGATTTAGTGTTCATTGATTTAGATTTTTTTTAGAAGTGTCAAATATTGCCTCCTGGAAATCTAAATTGGAGCTGATGAGACACAATCTTTATTTTTCTTGATGTTTATGCTTCAAAAGATGTTATTCAATATGTGTTCACATGGGTGAAACTGGTATTTCAGAAAAGAAAATCTAAAGACATGCGCGACGGTGTGGAGAGTATACGCTAGAATTGTACCAGGAATTGGAGACTTCACAAAGGAGAACGTTGCAGAGAAACTGAGATTGTTCTTGTTATATCAAACCAGTAAAATGAAATACTTATTTAGGAATCGCTGTGGGTGCAACTGTTTCCACTAAAATGCTAGCCCAAGCATCCCTAATTAAGAGGCAAAAGACAGAGAGATGTTAGATTCCTTGATTAAAATGAGATGTGTTCAAATCTAGAATTTACTACCTAAAAAGGCTGGCAGTAAAAATATTAAATGTAACTTTCAAAAGGGAATCATCGAGGAAAGGGGAAATGGCGGGCTATGTGAAAAGTGCGGGTGGGGTGAGGCTGAAAGACGAATTGGATAATTATGGTAGGATAGGCCGAAAGGGCTCGTGTCATTTTCGGATTTGCTGATATTTGTCTTCTTTCATTCTTCTACCGTCTATTTATTTGCAGCCATTTGAACAGTGAGCAGGTGCAAGGTGGTCTCCGACGTTTGGAGATTCAAGCGTTGCTAATTCCTCTCCGTCAGTACTGAGTGCAGCTGCGCACACTGCACTCAATATTGAGTCTGCTGCATCCCCGCCCACAGCTTCCGTTTGCTGCTCTGCCCCAATTGTGTTATTGACTGCTCCGTTCATTGGTTGAATCAGCCGTGCAGGGGGACGGGGAGCTGTATTTCTGTCTCTGACAGAGGATTTCTCTCTCTGCGCAGTTACAGACTCAGGAAGGACCATGAGGAACCGTCTCGCTCCGATCTTCATCGCTATATCATTTTTCAGTAAGTCCCAGTAACACATCAGTCTCCTCCTCATTGCTCTAACCCAGATGTTATTATTGATAAAAATAATAGTGATGCTGATTATGATGCGTCAACAGTTGAATATGAGACTGATACTGTTGTTGTTTTTCTTCTATTTTGATATCAGAATGGAGCCACCAAGACACAGTGGAGCAGTCGGCTGCAAAAATAACGGTTGAAGAGGGAAGTCATATCAGACTAACCTGCACTTTGAAAACAAGCGATTCTGATCCGTATGTGTACTGGTACAGTCAGATCGTCGGGCAGCCTCCATATTATCTGCTTCATATTCTGGGCGGTAAACTATTCAGACACAGCGACATCAGTGACCGCTTTTCAGCTACTTTAGATAAGACTGCCAAGATTACCAATCTAATGATTGGCAACACCCTGATCTCTGACAGTGCGGTATATTTATGCGCCCTGCAGCCCACAGTGATGCAGATCTCGTGGACGCCTTACACAAACCCCACAGTGAGAATTCCAGTTGGTGCTCAGCAGAGGGCGCTCACACACCGATTATCAGACGTTATAATCCAGCGTGTACAGTGAGTGTCACAGTCAGGGACCATAGTAAAACAACAACAAACACAACCCCCTACAAGGACAGAGAATAACCACTTCCACAGTCATATCATTCACAGCCTTCCGGATTTACCATTGAGTTCACCAATTTCAAACTGTGAACTCTCTCCGCCACATTCACTCCATTTTTTTCGATCAATATATTTTCATATCATCCATCGATCCCCTTTTTTCTTGACTATTGTCTCCCCTCCCCCACTCCCCGCCACCTTGGTAGTCCTTTGACACACTGCTTGCCCATGCACTGCCGTTGACATATTCGGACCCCTTAATGTGCCAAAACAGTACTGCTTCTTGGCCATTATCACCAACATATACATTTCATTTGTGTGTCTGTCCATATCTTTGTTAATCTCCACCTATCACTGATCCACTATCTAGCCCCCCATCCGCTCCACGCCCCCCACAACAGTATAAATCGGACGTAATTTCCAGTTCGCTCCAGCGTTGACAAAGAGTCGTCCAGAAACGTTAGCTCCATTCTCTCTCCACAGATGCTGTCAGACCTGCCCAGTTTTTACAGCATTTGTTTCCTCTGTAAATGCAGTAATATTACTGAGCCATTTACATTAGCAAAAGTGAACATTACCAATCGCACTCATTCATTCAACACCCCCCCCCCACTTTAATGCCTACCTCTGTGATTTTTCGAGCCAACTGTCTCCATGCTATGTCCCCAGAAGTCAATACATTTTCTTCTTCCATCTTTAATTTAATCTTTTCAGATCATGAATAGTTCTTTGAACATTAATTCAGAACTATTCCATCCCTGCTGCCCATAGATTCATCCTCAGTTTTCTCGGAGGTCGGTAATACGGATTTTATTCAATATTGAACGATTCACTAATCCTGACACGCATCTATTGACTCTGCTTCCCTCCATATGGAACGGGTGTGTAAGTATTGCCTCTGTTAGAGAGGTGGGGGGGGGGGGGGGGGGGGTTATATAATGTTCGGTGGGAACGTTATTATTGATTTAAGCTAGTGACACGTTGATTCTCTGTGAGATTTTTGTCTGATGTTGCCCTTACTATAGCATACGTTGCTGCCTTGCCTGCACTTACTGGACAAGGTGCTCCCGCTCTTCTATGCTTGGCATTGTTGTATCAGCAGTTCACTGGAATGGGGCTCGATAGTTTTGCTCTGTCAGAGGCCATAGTGATTGATTGCACCGCAGAGTTACACATGGAACCGTCAAATGGGACGATCTCACTAGTCATAATTTCACTTTTAAATCAATATTTCCGTCCCAGATTAAATCCAGTCAGTCCATTTTTCCTGCCATCTAGTTGTTATAATGGATATACTGCTGATGGTGATGCTGATGAAATAATGATCATTACTACCATTTCTGTTCGTATAGGAGGATATAGAATATGATTGTATTCGCTGGAGTTCAGAAAAATGAGGGGAGACCTCAGATAAACTTATAAACTTCGAACAGGACTGGACGGGGTAACTGCAGGAAGGATGTTCCCGGTGGTGGGCGTGTCCAGATCCAGGGGTCACAGTCTGAGGATACGTGGCCCGTGTCGCGTCTTTTCATCCGACGTCACTTCGTCCAACGACACTTCGTCCACGTCTTTTGGTCCAACGTCTTTTTGTCCGCCCGTCTTTTGGTCCAACGTCACTTCGTCCAATTATCCAATTACAAATTAACTCCGTATAAAACCATTCAATTGATAAAATGCAAGTACAATACAGCAAGTGACTTTAGTTGCTAAAATGCAAGTAATTGATAAAATGCAAGTAAAATGCAAGTTGAAAAATGCAGTTAGAAAATCTAAAAATGCAGTTAAAAAATCTAAAAGTTTACTAATTACTTAAAATTCCCAAAATTACTTAAAATTGATGTAAATTGTAAGCCACATTCCTCAAGAAATCAATTTTTGTTGTAGAATCATATTGAACGACCAATCTTTTGAGGCGTTCAGTTATTTTCTTATATCGCGTACATGAAGTCGACTGATCTCCCCAAAGAATTTGAGCCTTTTTGCCTATTATGAACCCTTCCTCTTCCTTCAGAGTTTTGATTAACCTCCGGATATTCAAATGAGCTCCACCCGCCGAACGCTTTATCGCAGAATGAAACCCCTCAGCAGCATTATTTGTTATTTGCGAATTAAGAAAGAGAACGGTAATATCTATCCTTTAACGAGGCTCGTTAAAGGAAAGAGACCATTAAAAATAAAAATCCTTTATTGCATATTATACCTTGCTATGTGCATTAGAGAAGATTTCTATTTACAAAAAGTTATTGTGGGGAGTGGAGTGGAGTGCTACTAAGCAAGTTACAAAAAGTCAAGTCACAAAAAGTCTTTGACGAAAAAAATCATCGGACAAAAAGACGTTGGACCAAAAGACGTGCGGACAAAAAGACGTTGGACCAAAAGACGTGGACGAAGTGTCGTTGGACGAAGAGACGTCGGACGAAAAGACATAGCACCACGTGGCCGACCATTTGGGACAGACATGAGGAGAGATTTCTTCACCCAGAGAGTGATCAACCTGTGGAATTCGTTACCACAGAGGAGTTGAGGCCAAAATATTGTATGTTTTCAAGAACAGTTAGATGGAGCATTTAGGGCGTGGGGGATGACAGTATATGGGGGAATGTGGGATTATACTCTTGAGTTGGATGACTAATGATGAATCGCGGAGCAGGTTCGAAGTTCCGAAGTTCCGAATGACCTCCTCCAGTTCCTATTTTCCACGTTTCTGCATCAGAACCGCGCCAATAAGATACATTGGGACGGTGGGTTTCTGAAATGAGGCTTGAAAAGGAAATGAAGTTAATTGTTTGATGGGTGTGCCCAGCACCAGGGGTCACAGTCTGAGGATTCAGGTTAACAATGACAATGAAAAATAAAATCCTACACAAGGCTCAGTGCTGAAATGGTTTTAAGACATGAACACAAAAAACCTCAGTGATCAAAACCAAATCCTAACAAGAGTTCAGGGTCAAAATGATCGCATTGATGTAGACCCACTGATAATCCTAGCTTGTGAACCAATGAGGCCAGAGATAAGGAGACATTTCTTCACACAAAGAACAGTGAACCTGTGGAATTCATTGCCACAGGGGCAGCGTGGTAGCATTGTGGATAGCACAATTGCTTCACAGCTCCAGGATCCCAGGTTCGATTCCGGCTTGGGTCACTGTCTGTGCGGATTCTGCACATCCTCCCCGTGTGTGCGTGGGTTTCCTCCGGGTGCTCCGGTTTCCTCCTACAGTCCAAAGATGTGCAGGTTAGGTGGATTGGCCATGATAAATTGCCCCTCGTGTCCAAAAGTGCCCTTAGTGTTGGGTGGGGTTACTGGGTTATGGGGAAAGGGTGGGGGTGTTGACCTTGGGTAGGGTGCTCTTTCCAAGAGCCGGTGCAGACTCGATGGGCCGAATGGCCTCCTTCTGCACTGTAAATTCTATGAAAAAGTAATATCACCCCACCTTAAATCAAGTTCTTCTGAATGTTCAATGTTCTGTTCGTGTTAACAGCGCTATCATCCTCCAGTGTGCATGCATAATCTCTGCAAGGGAGAAAAACCCCGATGTTACTGATCGATTCTATTCCACGTTTAGAAAAGCTATCAAAATCACCGAGCTTACTGTCATCAAAGCCCTGATCTCCGACACCGCCATGTATTTCCGTGCAATGAGTCCCCCCCCCCCCCCCCCCCCCCCCCGCTGCTATCGAGAGAAAGCAGGTCAAACACACTGACAATTCCAGTTACTACGCAGCAGAGGGCGCTCGCAAACAGAAGCAATAATTCAACCTGTGGGGTGAGAGCCACAGGAATCTTTCTCAAAATGCAATAAACACTAAACGCAACAATTACTGGTGAGGTCCACTCGCAGAATTATAATACTTGATGATTTCAATTCGCAATATATGAAACATTTTCTTCACAAATGCCTTAATTGTCATGTGGCTTTACATTTATTTTCCCACACTGCCCCATCTAGTCGCCAGTTCCCACGTTTAACCCATAATCGTTTTACTTTCTTTCTTCTGATATTTAGGTTAACGATTTAAAACTCAATTTTCTGCTCGGCAAATTATTTCAGTCCGGCAAAAGTCCAGCTTTCCAAATATCAAAATAGTCAGTCCAGGCCAATGAATAACCACAGAATCTCTCCTCTTCGGGCCGCCGACATCGGAACATCTCTCCGATATCCACTAGAGGGCGGCAGCTCACAATATCGCTCGTGGGGTTCGCAGCACCTGTAGCGAGTTGAGTAAGACCTCATCCATTTTGAAATAAACATAGGTTTAATGGTTGAACTCAACTTACCTCAATGGTTTGGAGAAGCTAATTCCGGCAATAATCATCACGAAGACATTCTCACATCGCAGTGGTTGCGCCTGATATTGGTCAGAGCGCCGAGAGAGGGAGGGAAGGAGTGTCTGATGTGGGAAAGGATGTGAGAATGAGACTGAAATACTCACTTTGACCTGATTCTGAATTACTTCACTGTAATCATTTGGGCACCATGTATATTTCTACTGCGAGTGGGCGTAGCATGAAAGGTTTTACTGGGCGGCTGGTATGAGTTCTAATTAATGAGAACTCGTTTTACTGGTCCCCGAGACACTGCCAAACTGCTCTTTGAGCTTTGTTCCTGGGTTCTGAACAGAATAATGCAGAATTTCTGAAAAGCGCTGACGATATTCTCTCATAAAGATAATCCAAAATCCGAGAGCCATAGCTCAGTGAATAAACGATAACGAACCAGATTGAAGTTAATCGTTTGATGGGTGTGTCCAGAACCAGGGGCCATAGTCTGAGGATTCAGGGTAAATCATTTCGGACAGAGATAACGAGATATTTCTTCACACAAAGAGCAGTGAACATGTGGAATTCATTACCACAGGAAGCAGTTGATGCTAAAATGTTGAATATATTTAAGAGGTGGCTGGATATAGCACTTGGCGAGAATGGGATCAATGGCTATGGGGAGAAAGCAGGTTTGGGCTGTTAAGTTGGATGATCAACCATGACCGTGATCAATGGCGGAACAGGCTCGAAGGGCCAAAATGCGTCCTCCTACTTCTATCTTCTATGTATCTATGTAAACAGTACGAAGTGTTACAACACCAGGTTAAAATCCAACAGGTTTATTTTGAATAATGAGTTTTCGGAGCGCAGCTCCTTCATCAGGAAGACAGCTCCCTCACCTGATGAAGGAGCAGTGCTTCGCAAGTTCGTGGTTGCAATTAAACCTGTTGGACTTTAACCTGGTGTTGTCAGACTTCTTACTGAGCCCAGCCAAGTCCAACGCCGGCAACCCCACATAATTTTAAACAGAAGGAGCTATTGGACGAAATCCTGCTTATATTATTTGGAAACGCCCATGCTTTAAGAATGTTCAGTTGCTTGTGCAGTGATAGCTCGTGCCGTTGCTCTACAGTGAAATATCTATTCCTTTTAGGCGTATGCTCACACACATTTTTTCTTTCGGGAATATTAGCAAAGATCCAGAGCAAATATGAACCAGTTGAGCCGCGTTGTGAGCTCTCCTTCCGGAGGCAACAGGTCCTTGCGTTGGACTTGAATGAGGAGTTTCTCGAGACGCAGCCATTGTGTCATGAGACCGGCTGCTGGGTCGTCTGCCAAGCCAACAAAATATGTAATTATTGTGAGATAATTGGCTCAGTAATTCATGAGGGAAAGCTCACTGGAGGCACGGCTGGTGGAGTAACTAACTGTCAGATACTGATTGATCCCGAAGAAACCAAAATCAGGAATAATCCTGTGTTTGACTGTTGCAGTAAAAAGAAAACAGGAGGAAGTGGCGTCGTGGTATTGCCACAGAGTCATAGAATTTACAGCGCAAAAAGAAGCCATTCGGCCCATCGAATCTGCAGCTGCCCTCGGAAGGAGCAGCTATTGAAGCCCAAAACTCCAATGTATCCCCGGAACTCAGTATCTCAACCTAAACGTTTGGACACTTAAGGGGCAATTTAGCATAGCGAATCCACCTAACCTGCACATCTTTGCACTTTGGGAGGAAACCGGAGCACCCGGAGGAAACCCACGCACACACGGGGAGAACGTGTAGGCTCCGCACAGACAGTGACCCAAGCCGGGAATGGAACCTGGTCCCCAGGGGCTGTGAGGCAGCAGTGCTATCCGCTATGCCACCGTGCCGCCCCGTGTCGCCGGGCTGGTAATCCAGGGACCAGAGTCATTCTTTGATGACCCGAGTTCGAATCCCAGCATCGCAGATTAAGGTGACCATGACACCATTGTCAATTGTAAAAACCTGTCTGATTCTCAAATGTCCTTTATGGACGAAATCTGGTGTCCTTACCTGGTCTGGCCTACATATACCTCCAGACCCACAGCAATGTGGTTAACTCTTAAATGCCCTCAGGGGTGGGCAATAAATGCTGGTGCAGCCACCGGCTGCCACATCCCACGAACGAATCAAAATAAACACTGGTTTAATTTTCACCATCCATTCTGTAGAGCGGACTTCTACCCCCTAAAATGCACTATCTTTCTGTCATCACTGGCAGATAGAGCATCACCCCGCCGGTTCACTCTGCCATTGGGGACATCAGGAAGTGAGGTTAGAACAGCCTGAAATAGGACAACCTATAATTGGGGGCGGGGTTTTGGGCAGAAGGCATCCAAATTCCTTTTTACAGAGCTGACAGCGACAATGCGGCTACTCAGCGTCTGGGTTGTGTGCGGAGCGCTTCTAACTGGTAATTGTGGACCAAACACACTTCAGATTTTCTCTCATTTTTTACATATGGTTTAAAATGGATTTTGAACAGTCCTGGGTCCGATCTTTTCTTCGATTTGACCTTGTTTTATTTTTCAGATCTGAGTCATGGAGATTCTGTCACCCAGCCGTTGTCCTCGGATGTTAAGACAGAAGGAGAAGAGTTGACTCTTACCTGCAGATATGATACCACAGCGAGCGGTTACACTTTATACTGGTACCGGCAGCGTGCAGACTCCCAACCTGAGTTTATATTGTGGAAATATTCGGGGGGTGGTGAAGATAAAGCAGATTTTGCTAAAAGTCGTTTCTCTGCCGAGCTCCAGACATCGAATAAATTCACCAGTTTAACCATCTCCGCGCTGCAGCTGGCTGACGCTGCCGTTTATTACTGCGCTCTCACACTCACAGTGATAGGAAACAGGCTCTGCCCTGTACAAAAACTATCTTTCACTGCAGACAGCAGCCCCTTTCTGACGCGGTTGTTAGGCTGACGCAGCCACAAGGTTAAGCGAGAGGAAACCAAACCAACCGCCAATCAAACTGTTCCCAGGAGCGGCTGAAAACTCAAACTGCAGAATTGAAGATGACAGACAGATCATCACACAATCACGTTGGAAGACACCCTGTCCTTAATCATATGCTGCCGCGCATCCGGATTCTCCCGCCTCTCTTCCCCCTGTCTCTCTGGCTCTGTGAGGCCAGTTGATGGCGATCTGGGCAATGGATTGAAAAGAAAACTGCCGCAGCGCCGTGACAGTCAGTATTCTGATAATCCTGGTCTGTAAATTATCACCAGGAAACTCTGGATTGTTAATGACAGCTGAAATCACCCCAGCGCTAAGGAACATTCTGAAGCTCAATGGTCACTGGGTACACACGACTTGGGATTTGTTTCAAAGATCACAGTCACTATCTTGTGACTTCTGCTTATTTTGTGTACCTTGCCTCTGGCGCAGTATAACTCTCCGTTTAAATAAAAGCTGTGAACAGGCCGCGGTCAAAGGCTACAGGAGTGTTCGTGGCCTTTTCTTGTTGAGTGATGCATTTTGTTGAAAACATTGCTGTAACTTTTATTGACAGGCAGAGTTGTTCTTCGTTTTAGGCGCGTGATAGGCTGTCTGGGACTTTCAATGTGCGGATTCCACTATCTGGATCTCTTTGTATCGGTCCAGATTTCTGCACATTCGGTAAATCGATGTCTTTCTGGTAAACATCCTTGCGTTGAAAAATGCATGGAAATAAACACAAATTATTCAGCGAGTGACTGCAGAATTGGACAAGTTCAAACAACAAATTCCCTAAATGGAGCTGTGCTCGCTCTAACCCACCTCACCCGTTTTATTGGAGAGATTGTTGCCATTTTGACTGCATGGCATTTGTTGTATCAGAAGTTCAATGGAGAGCGGATCTATATTTCTCACCCGATAGAGCATGTCCCTGGATGGCAGAGGTCACAGAAAAATACAGTGCGGAAAAGACCCTTCGGCCCATCGAGTCTGCACCGCCGCATGAAAGGCACTTCATCTACCAATCCTAATCCCATGTACGAGCACTTGGCCTATAGCCTTGAATGTTACGACGTGCCAAGTGCTCATCCTGGTAGTTTTTAAAGGATGTCAGTCAACCCGCCTCTACCACCCCCCCCCCCTCCCCCGATAGTGATTTCCAGACGTCACCACCCTCTGGGAAAAAGGTTTTCCTCAAATCCCTCCTGAACCTCTCACCCCTCACCTTGAACATGCGTCCCCTCGAACCGACCCTTCAACTAAGGGAAACAGTTTTTCTCTATCCACCCGCTCCGTGCACGTCATAATCTGGTACACCTCGATATGGTCATCCCTCAGCCTTCTCTGCTCAACCCGAGCCTATGCAACCTCTCTTCAGAACTTAAATGTTCCATCCCAGGCAACATCCTGGTGAATCGCCTCTGCACCCGCCCCAGTGCAATCACAACGAAGAACAAAAAACAAAGAACAATAGAGCACAGGAACAGGCACTTCGGCCATCCAAGCCTGGGCCGCTCATAATACCAACCGTGGCCAAAACCCTCAGCACTTCCTTGTGCCGTATCCCTCTATACCCATCCTATTCATGTGTTTGTCAAGATGCCTTTTGAATGGCGTTAATATATCTCATTCCACAACCTCCCCTGGCAAGGCGTTCCAGGCACTCACCACCCACTGCATAAAAAAACTGCCTCGCACATCTCCTCTAAACTTTGCCCCACGGACTTTAAACCTATGCCCCTGGTGACTGACCCCTCCACCCGAGGAAAGAGTGCCTGCCCATCCACTCTATCCATGCCCCTCATAATCTTATAGACCTCTATCAGGTCACCCCTCAACCTCCATCTTCCTAATTAAAGCAGTCCGCGTCTATTCAGCCTCTCCGCACGGCTAACCCCCTCCAGACCAGGCACCATCCTAGTAAACCTCCTCTGCACCCCCTCCAAAGCTAGTGATTCGAAATAAACCTGTTGCACTTTAACCTGGTGCTGTAAGACTTCTTATTGTTAACATTCATTATCGATAGTAAAATGCTTGTCATGTTGATGTATCGGTAAATATTGTGGTTGTACATGTCAGATGGAGCCTTTAAGATTCGGTGGAGCAGGCCGTAACGGAATTGTTCGTACAGAAATAAAGTATTGTGACCATCAGCTGCACCAAGAAAACAATAGATTCCAGTCCTTACGTGTTCAGCTACAGCCAGGGTATGAACATTGTCCACAGCATATGTTTCATCTCTATGAAGGGACAGCAAAATTGGGAACCCAGACTTTACAGTGCGATCATTTCCCATGTTCGGTAATGCTAATAAACCACCGAGTAAATGATGAGCAAAACATAGATTTCAGAGGCCAGTGCCTATCTCTGTGCGATGGAGCCCCTCTATGCTGCAGATATATAGAAGAGCCTGGACAAAAGTCGACAAAGAGTTACAGTAAGTGCCACAAATAGATAATCCCACACTAATAAAACAACATCAATAATTCTCCCACCGCTGTGAGATTCACAGTGATTAGTTTTTAACTGATGAAACACAATACCCAACAAGATCAGAAGTGGTCTAGTCCCTAACTTAAATTTAGTTAATATCTCTCAGTTAGAAAAAATATAAACTTTACAAACGCACCTCTCGGCCTGTAACTGGAATTCTGCCTTTCCATATATTTTCCATGTCTGTTCCATCTCATCGCCTGTCTGCATTTTGTAAACGCATCATCTTTTAACATTCCGTGTTAATCTGTAAATTAGTGATGTAAAACAGTTCTCTCTTCTCCAAATATCAATTCAGGGAGGTTCAATCTGAACAGCCTATAACTAGTAACTGTCACACCTGATCATTAATGTACATTTGACTCCAGAGGCGCAGAAATATAGTTGCCTCCCTGCTTCCCTCTGCAATAATCGAGCAAGCCATTCAGGTAAAGGGCTAATTAGAGATGGACAGGATGCTGGACTGTGGGGCGGACTACCTGCATTTGGGTGTGATGGACGCAAACTTTGTGCCAAATATCACATTTGGTCATCCTGTGGTAGAATGTCTTCGTAAGGAACTTGGAAAAGAACTGACCTTGCCACCAATTCCCAAATGAAGAATACAAATTATGCCATTTTAGTCCACAAGAAATAATATCTGATTTACAGGAGTTAAGAAGACAATATATATTTATAACTGGATAGAAATTCCTGACAAAGAATTATAAAGACATGGAAACATCGAAAATAGGGGCAGGAGGAGGTCATTCTGCACTTCCGCCCTGCTCCTCCAATCATTATGATCATGGCTCATCGCCCAATTCAGTAACCTGTTCCCGTTTCCCCCCCCCAATATCGTTTGATCCCCTTCGCCCCAGTGCCATATCTACCAGCTTCTTGAAAACATGTTTTGGCCTCAGCTCCTTTATGTGGTAAATAATTCCACAGGCTGACCACGCTCTGGGTAAAAAGGTTTCTCACCATTTATGTCCTAAATGTTCCACCCCGTATCTGCAGATTATGGCCCCTGGTTCTGGACACCATCGGGAACATCCTTCTTCCATCTACCCTGTCTAGTCTTGTTCGGATTTCCTAGGTTTCTGTGATTCCCCCTCATTCTTCGGAATTCCTGAGACTACAGTTCTAGCCAACTCAATCTCTCCTCATACATCAGATTCACCATCCGATGAATCAGTCGAGTACACCTTCTCTGCACTCCCTGGTGAGCAAGAACATGCTTTCTCAGAAAAAGAAACCACAATTACATACAATATTCCAGGTGTGGCCTCACCAAGACCCTGTATAATTGCAGCAAGCCATCCCTGTCAGACCTTAAACCTATGTTCCCTGGTGGATGGGTCAGCCACCAGGGGGCATAGGTTTAAGGTCCGTGGGGCAAAGTTTAGACGAGATGTGCGAGGCAGGATTTCTATGCAGCGTGGGTTTCCTCCGGGTGCTCCGGTTTCCTCCCAAAGTGCAAAGGTGTGCAGGTTAGGTGGATTCACTTTGCTCAATTGGCCCTTAAGTGTCCAAAAGGTTAGGTGGAGTAACTGAGTAACGGCAATATGTGGGAGGTGTAAGGCTTCAATAGGATGGTTTTTGCGAGGGCCGGTGCAGGCACGATGGGCCAAACGGTCTCTTTCTGCACTGTAAATTATATGACTATGACAATACCACTACGCCATTTCCTCCCCTTTTCTGTTTACTGCACTGTCAAACACGGGATTTGTCCTGAATGTGGTTAATTCGGGAACTATCAGTTTCTTACAGGCTTTCCATCAGGGGACAGGCAACCGTGACTCCAGTGAGCTTTCCCTCATGAATCACTGAGCCAATTGTCTCACCATGATTACAGATTTTGTCGGCTTGGCTTACGACCCGCCAGTCAGTCTTGTGACACAACGGCAGTGTCCCCAGAAACTACTTATTCATGTCCACCGCGAGGACCAGTTGCCTCCGGAAGGAGAGGTTACAACGCGGTTCAACAGCTTCATATTTGCTCTGGAATCCTTTGCTAATATTCCCGAAAGAAAAAAATGTGTGTGAGCATATGCCTGAAAGGAATAGATCTTTCACTTCAGAGCAACGGCACGAGCTATCACTGCACAAGCTACTGAACATTCTTAACGAATGAACGTTTCCAACTAATGTAAGCAGGATTTCGTTCAGTGGCTCCTTCTGTTTAAAATGGTGTGGAGATGCCGGCGTTGGTTTCGGGTGAGCTCAGTCAGAAGACTTACGACACCAGGTTAAAGTCCAACAGGTTTGTTTGCAACCACGAGCTTGCGGAGCACTGCTCCTTCATTAAGTGAGGGAGCTGCCTTCCTGATGAAGGAGCTGCGCTCCAGCAACTCGTGATTCCAAATAATCCTGTTGGATTTTAATCTGATGTTGTAAGACTTCTTACTGTTTACATAGATACATAGAAGATAGGAGCAGGAGGAGGCCTTTGGCCCTTCGAGCCTGCTCCGCCATTGATCACGATCATGGCTGATCATCCAACTCAATAGCCTAATCCTGCTTTCTCCCCATAGCTTTTGATCCCATTCTCCCCAAGTGCTATATCCAGCAGCCTCTTGAATATATTAAAGTTTTAGCATCAACTGCTTCATATGGTAATAAATTCCACAGGTCCGCTGCTCTTTGTGTGAAGAAATATCTCTTTATCTCTGGCAGAAATGGGTTACTCTGAATCCTCAGACTGTAACCCCTGGTTCTGGACACACCCATCAAACGATTAACTTCAATCTGGTTCATTATCGTTTATTCACTGAGCCATGGCTCTCGGATTTTGGATTATTTTATGAGAGAATATCGTCAGCGCTTTTCAGAAATTCTGTATTATTCTGTTGAGAACCCTGGGGCAAAGCTCAAAGAGCAGGTTCACAGCGCCTCGGGGACGAGTAAAGCGAGTTCTCATTAATTAGAATTCATACCAGCCAACCAGTAAAACCTTTCATGCTACGTCCACTCGTAGTATATAGATATATAACATACAGTGCAGAAGGAGGCCATTCGGCCCATCGAGTCTGCACCGACCCACTTAAGCCCTCACTTCCACCCTATCCCCGTAACCCAATAATCCTTCCTTTTTTGGACACTAAGGGCAATTGTTCATGGCCAATCCACCTAACCTGCACATCTTTGGACTGTGGGAGGCAACCGGAGCTCCCGGAGGAAACCCACGCACACACGGGGAGAACGTGCATACTCCGCACAGACAGTGACCCAAACCGCGAATCGAACCTGGGATCCTGGCGCTGTGAAGCCACAGTGCTAACCACTGTGCTGCCGTGCTGCCCAAAGTAGAAATACACATGGTGCCCAAATGGTTAGAGTCAAGTAATTCAGAAACATGTCAAAGTGAGTATTTCAGTCTCATTCTCACATCCTTTCCCACATCTGACACTCCTTCACTGCCTCTCTCTCTCTGCGCTATGACCAATATCAGGCTCAAATACTGCGATATGAGAATGTCTTCGTGATGATTATTGCCTGCATTAGCTTCTCCCAACCATTGAGGTAAGTTGAGTTCAACTATTTGTAGCTATCTGGGAAGGCCACTTACAATATGGAACAGGGAAGGTCGCAAAGCATATGGTATAATGGTATAATTCTTGGTAGCGTGGATGAGCAGAGGGATCTCGGTGTCCATGTACATAGATCACTGAAAGTTGCCACCCAGGTTGATAGGGTTGTGAAGACGGCCTATGGTGTGTTGGCCTTTATTGGTAGAGGGATTGAGTTCCGGAGCCATGTGGTCATGTTGCAGCTGTACAAAACTCTGGTACGGCCGTATTTGGAGTATGGCGTACAGTTCTGGTCGCCTCATTATAGGAAGGATGTGGAAGCTTTGGAACGGGTGCAGAGGAGATTTACCAGGATGTTGCCTGGTATGGAGGGAAAATCTTATGAGGAAAGGCTGATGGACTTGAGGTTGTTTTCGTTAGAGAGAAGAAGGTTAAGAGATGACTTAATAGAGGCATACAAAATGATCAGAGGGTTAGATAGGGTGGACAGTGAGAGCCTTCTCCCGCGGATGGAGGTGGCTAGCACGAGGGGACATAGCCTTAAATTGAGGGGTAATAGATACAGGACAGAGGTCAGAGGTAGGTTTTTTACGCAAAGAGTGGTGAGGCCGTGGAATGTCCTACCTGTAACAGTAGTGAACTCGCCAACATTGAGGGCATTTAAAAGTTTATTGGATAAGCATATGGATGATAAGGGCATAGTGTAAGTTAGATGGCCTTTAGTTTTTGACTTCCCATGTCGGTGCAACATTGAGGGCCGAAGGGCCTGTACTGCGCTGTATCGTTCTATGTTCTATGAATAATGCCTATTGGAAAGTGCGACACCTAGCGGCTTTCACACCCGCATTGTCCAAGTTGCCTTCCGTTTTTTAACTTATGACAATATCCCTTTGACACATTCCTGTTTATCTTCGCCCTTCATCATTTTGATGCGGAATTCCTGGGAATAAGAAATCACGATTGAAAAAATAAAATTAATCTTTCACTATCCATCTTTCCATGAAATTGAAGTGATTTTGTCATTGAATCGTCTACCAATGGAAATAATTACAGGCGATGTACTCCAGCACAAGAGCAAAATTCGAAGGAGATAAATTGATTCTCCTTTCTACCTTGTTTGTTACAAGCAAAATAATCCAAAATTCCCTTGTCTGTTTTCATAAAGGTCCTTCATTCCTGGTACTCTTCTGATATATAACATCTGCACTCTCTCCAACTTGTTAACATCCTTTGTACTTTATCTTTCACTGGATTTGGACAGAGAAGTTCAGCCATAATTTCTACAGAGTTAGGAACACATTTCGATATAAACAGCACCAGTGACAAAACCTGTGTCCATATGACTCCACTTTATAGAATAGAATCATAGAATCGCTACAGTACAGAAGGAGGCCATTCGGCCATCGAGTCCGCATCGATCCTCGGGAAGAGCACTCCACCAAAACCCACTTCTCCGCCCAATTCCTATAATCCTTGAACCTAATCTAAACGTCCTTGACACTGAGGGACAATTTAGCATGGCCAATGCACCTAACCTGCAAATCTTTGGACTGTGGAAGGAAACTGGAGCACCCGGAGGAAACCCACGCAGACACCGGGAGAAAGTGCAAACTCCACACAGTCACCCAAGACCGGAATTGAACCTGGGTCCCTGGCGCTGTGAGGCAGCAGTGCTAACCACTGTGCCACCGTGCTGAAATTTAGCTTTCTGGCAAACGTTCATGTCTGCAGATAAAATATTCACCGAATCCACTCAATGATCTCCTGCGACACATGGATTACTTAGAACCCGCAAGCAGAGGGCTCCAATATCAGGCATGGGCCTGAATAAGTCACGTGATAGCACTGACAAATCAATGGGGATGGTAGCCTGGGTGATGTCACAATGGGCCTGGCCCCCAGCAGTGTGTGGGTGGAACAATCAGCTGAACAGAGCGCGGGTTCCCTCTCTCCTCTCAATCTCTGCCTCATTCCATTCCCATTCACTCCGAGAGATTTAGTCAGACATGTCTCTGTTAATACTGGCGGCGCTCTTGCATAGTACGTACTGGATTATGGGCTGGATTCTCCGGAACCTCAGCCGCGTGCTTCTCGGATGGACAACTCACTCTCAGATTCTCGCAAATTGCGATTTACTCTTGATATTTCATATTTTCACAGGCGGACTATGCGCAGATCCAGTAACTCAGTCACCGGTTACAATATCCGCACAGGCAGGGGGTTCAGTGCAGTTAGATTGCGAATATACAGACCCGACTATGTACCACATGCTATGTTATCAGCAAAAGACGGTACAGCCGCCGAGATTGATCATCATTAACATATTGACGATGAAGAAAGAGGAGATCGCAGGACGATATCTGGCGGCTGCCAACAAGTCCAAAAAGAATGGTTATCTCAATATAAACGCGCTCAGTGTGGAGGACGGAGCGGTCTATTACTGTGCAATGAGCACAGTGTCAGACAGCAGAAAAAAACTACGTACAGGAACCTCAGAGAGTATTTTCAATTCCAATAAATCTGCGTTCCTCCCCTTGTCCCGTGTGTGGTTTGATCTCGATTCGGGAACGTACTCAGGTCTACGTATCCACCAATTACATTGCTGTCTCTATCCTTGTACAGGTCAATAAAGGAGCCGTTTGGGATTAGTGATCTTAATCTGCATGTCGCCATGCAGAATAAATTTAAGCTTGGAATATCCACTTCCGAGTAGAAGTATTTCAAGCTCTCAGATGTGAGGATAATAAAATCTTCCAGGACCTTAACTTAGGTGGGCCTAAGGCCACTGAGTCTGAGCCACTAGTCCCTGTAACTGAAGACAGAATGGACCAATCGGCTGTAGTTATGAATACATAGACTGCACATTAACTATTTACCGAGGGGCTCACGGAGCAACAAGACTAACTTGTCAAACAGGACAATGTCCCTTTTTAGTCCTCATTAGAACATCGATTTGCCGATCGAAAATACATCAAATCTATGTTGACTCTTCCTGCTTTCAGTTGTGATAAGGGACCTGTTTCAGCTCGTGGTGGACGGATGGTGAGCGATTGGTGCTGCCCATGATGAGTGCTGTAAAATTCATGGGGGCCTGATTACTCCACAACTCACAAAGGTGCACGAGCACAGGGCCGTGTATTCGTCCGGTCCTTCCAGGTCTTTAGATTGCTGGCAATCGGTGGATTGGCTCACACTGCTGAAATGCACAGAGTTGTGATCCTGTTCTGATCACAAGTATAGTGCGCCCACTGCGGCATGGGCTTACCTCTATCACTGTAATAGCCTTCATGACGCTGTGCTGGGACAGCTCAGCGATGCTCTGTCGCCCTCGATAACAAACACTGACTCAGGAGATTGTGATACCTCTTCACGGACCCACGCACAGACGAACTTTGAGCAGGATTTGGTTAGTCAGCCCCTTGAGCTGCCTCCATCTTTCAATAAGTTCGTGGCTGATGTGATCACCACATCAGATTCACATTTTGCCTACCCCGGATAAACTTTGATTCCCTTTTTAATCGAGAATACATGCACATCTGCCTTGAAATATTGAATGAACCTCCCTCAACGGTGTCTGCAGAAGAGGTCCACAGATTCACGAAGCTCGCTCAGAAAAAAAGACAAAGATATAAAAATCCCGTCTGTTGGTTTGTTTCTGGGATGGTCTGTCTTTCTGCTATAATGTGATTTACGTAACAGACATGTATAGGAATATTTATATTTGTTTACTGGTATTTCTCTATATATGTGTCATATTGAAATCACTTCTACCTTTGCTGCTACACAGATTCTCTCAAATCAGGTGGAACATGAACCGTGCAGGCTGCCCGGATACTGACTGTGGATCGTCAGGATCGATTGCATTGGTGTGTAGCGTCAATATCCTCTTCAACCCTCATTTCAGCGTCCAACTGTTCCACTGGGTCTTAGTGGCTCCAGTCTGATACAAACGAACAGAACACAATAATAATTTCAAAATTCAGAATCAGCCTCATATCGAACAACGTAATGGCCACCTGCACCATCATCATTATTATTTCATTAACAATAATATCTGGTTACACAGTCAGGGGAGAATGGGGGTTTTCAGTGAAGGAAATACTGAGCAGCGAGATCATAACGAGGAGAGCGAGAGGCGGTTCCCACGATAGTTCCTGAATCAATCGCTCTTTAGCGCAGGCAATTATCTGTCAGAGCAGCAATCCAGATTCTGGTCCCACTGCACTGAGATCCAACCAATGACAGGAATCGAGCAGCGGCAGCAATGTCTAGAATATCATAATGTTGTTGGGGCGAGGCCATCAAACGGAAGCTGTGACCGGGGCACCGCAGACTCAAAGATGGAAAAGTGTGCGGCGGTTATCAGCTGTATTCGCAAGTGAGTAAGCGGAAATAGCGACAGTTGACCATCCTGCAGCCCGTGACCATCCTGCACCTGCTCAACTCACTGAGAACAATACAGTGTCGGAGGGGCGGGAAGGGGCCAGATTCAACTGACGCTACCTGCACCTATTCGAAAGAACTTTTTCTATTGCCCTTTTCACCCTACATTTAAATCACGCTTGATTTTCTGTTGTCAAGTTCTGACAATATCTCATCTCATCACATTTTGCGCCAGACTCCAAATGGTAACAACTCACAGTGCGATTAACGCCATTTCTTTGCGAATGGTGCGGTGGCCAAGAGGAAAGGCGTTGGTTTCGTAAACCAAAGAGCACGGGTTTGAATCCCGTCCGTGCCTTGGTGTCGCTGCTCGGTTCCCCGGAGCTATTTGTGCCGATCAAAGTCGTTTGATTCATCCTTTTCCACAAGCACCCGCAACAGGAAATATCATCCATGCTAATCCATCCCAAAACATTGAACCTTCAGTTAATGGAAATAATTCCGGACAATCTGGTCTCTAAGAAAACAAAATTCTGAGCACAACACATGAGGATCAGGAGGTCATGGCGGATTTGAGGAAAATAAACTACCTGGAAGGATGGTAGATATCCTTTAAATAGTACCAATGACATGGCACGTCATAGCATTCAAGGCCAAGTGCTGGCAAATGGGGCAGGTCCGGTGTTTTTCGCGTGTGGGTGCAGACACGATTGGCCGAAGGGCCACAGTCTGAACTGTGTGAATCTGCGATTCTGAGTGGTAACCAGAGGGACACCGGCTGCGGATCCAAAGACCCCTGAAGGTTGAGGGCAAGTTGTTAAGAAGGCTTATGAAATATTTGAGTTTATTTTCCGTTGAATATAAGATCAGGGAGGTTATGATGGAGCTGTAGGAACGCTTGTTGGGCCACAGCTGGAGTATTGTGTGCAGCTCTGGTCACTACACTGTAGCAAGGATTTGATTGCAGTAGAGAGGGTGCAGTGGAGAATCACCAGCATGATGCCGGGGGTGGAGTGTTTCAGCTGTGAAGATACATTCCAGGTATTAGGTTAATTCCACGAGTTACAAACTTCCACGTTTTGCCACGTATACATTTATATCCAGATATTGCCTTGTCTTTCACTGGAGCGTCGGTGGCAATCGGAGGAATGCTGCAATGAAGCAAGATGTGATAGTTTTCTGATAACAAGTACCGCGAACCGGCTGCGGCATAGCCTTCACCGCACCATTGAAGGATAACACACACTCACTCGGGAAAATGCAGGGCCTTTTCATTACCATATGAGCATCCGACGTAGGGGCAGGGAGTTGGCCAATCGGCCACTCGAGTTACTCCACAATTCAATGACATCATGGCTATGGTGACCATTGCCTTAGCTCCACATTCCGTATAACCCACGGACGCTGGTAGAGGTATAATCAGTAAGTTAGCAGATTCCAACAAAATTGTTGATGTGGTTAATAGTGAGGAGGAAAAACTTTGAATAGTGGCAAATGGACTCTGAAAAGTGTGAGGTGATGCATTTTGGCAGGACTAAAAAGGCAAAGGAATATACAATGAACGGTAGGACGCTGGGAATTACAGTAACCAGAGGGATACCGGCTGCGGATCCAAAGACCCCTGAAGGTTGAGGGCAAGTTGTTAAGAAGGCTTATGAAATATTTGAGTTTATTTTCCGTTGAATATAAGATCAGGGAGGTTATGATGGAGCTGTAGGAACGCTTGTTGGGCCACGGCTGGAGTATTGTGTGCAGCTCTGGTCACTACACTGTAGCAAGGATTTGATTGCAGTAGAGAGGGTGCAGTGGAGAATCACCAGCATGATGCCGGGGGTGGAGTGTTTCAGCTGTGAAGAGAGGCTGGTGAGGTTGAGGTTGTTTTCCTTGGAGCAGAGAAGGCTGAGGTATATTAAATCCACCTAATCCACCTATTCTGCATATTTTTAGCCACAGCATGTTTTGGGATTGAGGGAGGAAACAAAATCAGACAGGGGGAGATGCACAAACTCGTCCAAAGACTGATTGATTCTGGGTCCCTGGCGATGTGAAGTAGCAGTGCTAGCCACTGTGTCACCCCAAATAACCTAATTCTTTGACCACGTTTTTGACCACACAACCCAAATGTTCCTCGCAAACTCCTTGGGACATGTAATGATGGGAAAAGCTCGACATGCACATAAATTGCTGCATTTGTTGTAGTTCAGTGAGACCTGATAGTTTACTGAGTGAGTGCGTCTGTACACCATGATATGAACAAGAAGCAGGAGTTAAGGAATCAAAGATCAATTCGTCAATCTTATATCTGTTATGAATGTAAGTTGCAATCGTCAACTGTTATAGCTGTGCAAGTGGACCTCACCTCTTGCTGTTTTTGAGTGTTGTTTTCTTACAAATTATGTCACTCTGAGTATGGAAACTGAACTGCCCATGAGGACGCGACCCCTGCTGAGCAGCAGCTGGAACTGCCAGTGTGGGGTTTTCGTACGGGACCCGCCATATCTCTGTAGCAGTGTGGGCGCCATGGCACATAAATACACGGCGCTGTCGGAGACCATTGTGTTACTGATCGTTAGCTCGGTAGTCTTGTTCTTTTTATCAAACGTAGAAGAAAGCCGATCATTGAGGTCGGTGTTCCTTTGCACATTTTGTCCAATAAGACGAAACATGTATATTGGAGCTTTCCCGGGCTGCTGACTGTACCAGTACACATAAGGGTTAGATTCGCTTGTTTTCAAGGTGCAGGTTAATGTGACTTCACTTTCCTCTGTAACCGTTATTTCGGGTTTCCTTTGTTCCACGGTGTCCTGGTGGCTCCATTCTAACAGAAATAACAGCGATAATGACAATCAGAGTCAGCCTCATATTAAACAATCAAATGATCTCTAAAATAATCATTCTAATTTTACCAATAATAACATTTGTGTTACAGCAGTCAGGAAGACAATGGGGTGTTGCTGGGAAAGAAATACTTACCGAGAAGTGAGATAACGATGAGGAGCGAAGCGAGATGGTTCCTCATGATCCTTCTTGAGTTTGTAATTCTGCAATTAGATAAATCCTGTGTCAGAGACAAAAATACAGATCCCCGTCACGCTGCTGATCCGACCAATGAGAGGAATGAACCAGCAGCAGCAATCTCTCCAGTAACACAATTGGGTCAGAATGAGAGCAGCAACCGGAAGCTGTGGGCGGGGATACCGCAGTCTCAATATTGAGTGAAGTGTGCGGTGACTCTCAGCTGCACTCGGAACTCTGGAGCGGAAATAGCGACAGTTGAATCTTCACTGCACCGTGACCATCCTGCACCTGTTCATCGTGCAAGTCACTGAGAAGAATTAGATCGGGAAGGACATGACGGACTAGAATCTAGAATCTTCGAGTCAGGGATGAGGCCACACGATCTATATTGCCCGAGACACTTTGAAATCGTTATCTTATTCTTCTTTCAAAAACAGCATTTTCTATATACCCCGGTAATTCTATATGCCCCGGTAATTCCCTTTACATTTCCTTCTAAAAGTTATTGTTGAATCTTCTTCCTTTATTTAGACACGTCATCGAAAGTTTAGCAAAGCGCAGTGTCCCTCTCCGTTCGGTCAACTCTCAGCCTTTCGGGGGCAGCGGGAAACGTGTGACCATGTCGCCCTCTGGTGGATATAATCAGAACTTGACACCGTTCGGACACTTGATGAAAATAGAAAATCAGAATATCAATTCTAGGGGAATTAACGCAGAAGGGGAAATATACACAAAGCCTGCAGCTTGTCTACAAAGATCATCGACACCAGTTGAACAGAGGGGAAATATAAGTTAATATTGGAGCAAGGTTGTTGTGGTTTGTTGTTGTTCATTGTGCAGCTGAGAACGGGAAATACCGACAGGCAGGCAGCTGGGAATTTTCCTTCTTAAATTAATTTGATTATTGTTTTATGTCCTGGTAAGTGTTGCGCAAGCCTGGACATTCACCAACAGCATTTCTTTAGAAATTGACGCGACACAAACGCACACTGCCAACTGTACTAGTATATTTTCATATTAAGAATGAGTATAATTTATATAAAGAGGAAATCCATCCACACTTAGCACAATAGGCTAAATAGCTGGCTTGTAATGCAGAGCAATGCTCGCAGCGCGGGTTCAATTCCCGTACTGGCCTTCTCGAGCAGGCGCTGGAAGATGGCGACAAGGGGCTTTTCACAGTAACTTCATTAAAGCCTGCTTGTTATTATTCTTAAATGTAAGAGGTATAACGACAAGCAAGGTGATCCGCTGGTGAGAGATCTTCGACCCCCTCTGATTGTAACATCGCTGTGTTGTTATGTGCATAAACGCTTTGACAGTTTTTGTACAGGTTCAGCGGGTTCTGTGTGTCTGTGGGTCTCAGTGCGCAGTAATACACCGCAAGGTCAGTCAGTTGTACCCTAGAGACTTTCAGCGGAACTGTCCGACCAGATTCATCGAACTTCGCTGAAAAGCGGTTCTCTGGAATGCCCTCCGTTTTCTCGCTGTATCTGTTCCTCTGCAACAAGTACTCCAAGGAGCCGCTGGGATACTGACGGTACCAATACAGGTAAGGAACGTCGCTGCTTGTAGATGTGAAATTACAGAACAATTCAATGTCACCTCCTTCATGGACTGAGGTTTCAGCTGGTGTCTGTGAAACCGAATCTCCTCGGCAATAACCTATAAGAGCCAAGAGCGATAGTAAATGAAACAATGTCGCTCCATTATCTATCCCCATAATTAGCCGATCACTCCCAAGAATTACCTGGGAATTAAAGAAGTGTTAGCAGAAAGACATTCCCTACAAAATGTGAGTCAAGGAGGAGGGGTTTGAACAACTTTCAGCACTTTCCAGCGGGGTAAGATTAGGGGCAGTGGGGGAGAATGCGAATACCCAGAAGGGTTTTTAATGTTAAGTTCAGATCGGTCTGAATGATTGTTTCTGCTCTTAGAATCAAGGTGTGGATATTTCTGTGTTCTCTATACTGACCGCTTAAATATAAAGGATGAGATAGATGTGAAACGCAGAGTTACATAGCATTCGAACTTACCAGTTAAGACAGCAGCAGCTGTAAAGATAAAGGAAAAAGTAACAGTGAACATGTTCACACAGAGATGATGGCAGGTTTGAAGAGGCTTCTTCCACCTGAAATAGTTTTCATTCCAGAATTGGGTGAAGGTTGACTCATATCCAGCCTCTTTGCGGATTGGCTAGTTCTTGACAGAGACAGCAGGGGATAACCAATCAGCCCATTACTCTTCAAATCATCCAATCAACTTGCAGTTTCTGTGCTCTCTGATTCGTGACGTCAGTGCGGGGAGGAGAAAACAGTGAAATTGAACCTGAAATTGTTCCGTTCGAAATTGGTTATTATTTGATCCGTCCTATTGTGTAGAAGGCGGTGAACTTCCACAGGAGGACATGTTTGTTAAATAATTCTAAAAGTGTTCTCTCACATCTAGGAACTGTTTGTGTAGAGAGTCCACGGTTCGCCCATGAATATATCAAGTCGGTGACATATTTAATGTGGCATCAGTGCCGGGATTAACATTAATCTTTCTGCTGTATCCCGCTGCTGTTGTATATTTGTCACGGATTGTATGTTGTGAATATCAATCTTCAGTGTTCCTCTGACCAGACGGCACGCAAATAGTTTCAGTTCAGAACTTATTTATTCAAGCTATGGCAGGGGAGCTAAACACCCACAAGGTGATTTATCAGCACCCGGATCATAGAGAATACAGAACAATTATATTTTTTATATATTTCAGGTAATTAACATACACTAACAATGCACAGTGGGTAAAACTGCAGGCTCGTGCCGCCAGGGACCCGGGTTCAGTTCCGCCCTTGCGTGACTGTCTGTGTGGAGTTTTCACATTTTGTGTGGACTTCCTTCCGGTGCTCCGGGTTTCTTCCATAGATGTGCAGGTTAGGTGCAGTTACAGGGCGGACGATTGGGCCAAGGTAGGATGGTCTTTCTAAGTATCCCTGCAGACTCGTTAACCGAATGGCCTCTTTTTCCATTGTGGGGATTCTATGACACAAACAGCAGATGACATCGGGCAGCACGGTAGCACAAGTGGTTAGCACTGTGGCTTCACGGCACCAGCGTACCAGTTTCGATCCCCCGCTGGGTGACTGTGCGGAATTTGCATGTTCTCCCCGTGTCTGTTTGGGTTTCCTCCGGGTGCTCCGGTTTCCTCCCACTGTCCAAAGATGTGCGGGTTAGGTGGATTGGCCGCTCTAAATTGCCCTTAGTGTCCAAAAAAGATTAGGAGGGGTTATTGGGTTACGGGGGTAGGGTGGAAGTGAGGGTTTGATGGGTCGGTGCAGACTCGATGGGCCAAATGGCCTCCTTCTGCACTGTATGTTTTATGATCTGTGACAACCTGTCAACGCAATTCAGAGCAAAGCTCTTTGTTTTCTGATTAATTATATTAATGTAGAGGGAATTAAGTTGTTCTCCTCACAGTAGGAACGAGGACTTCAGTAAAGACAATGTTGGCACTGAATAGGACCAGTCTTTGAGGTGGGATAGGGAAGTTACATTTAATGTATTTATTTTGTCAGCGCTCGAGATTCCCTCAAAATAATCGGCTCAGCGGCGGCGTAAAGCAGAAAGAGTGCTGAATTGAATGAACACAAACAGGTATACAGCAAAACTGATCTACATATTGTGATTTCTCATATGATATCAGCTCACAGTCAATGAGAGGATGTGAAAGTGCCTTGCAGGTTTTTGTATGGACTGACTGTGTCTCTGCAACAGTGTGGGTCTCAGAGCACAGAGATACACGGCAGAGTCAGACACACGGACCCCGGTGATAGTTAAAGGAACTGTTTTTTGCTCCTGGTCCAAACGAGCAGAAAAACGGTCGGGAAAATGTGACGACTTGTCCCCCTCCGCCTTGCCGTACTTTCTCAGTAAATATCTCGGCGATTCCCCGGGGTACTGGATGTACCAGAAGAGGTAGGGATAGGTAGCGGTTGTGGAGTAATTGCAGTTCAATATTATCGTGTGTCCCTCCTGAACCGTCACATCAGGCGGATCCTGGGAAACTGAATCAATTCCCTTTATTCCTGAAATAAAGAACAGTCTGTATTAAACAATTGGGAGTAAACCTGATCAATGCACACAGGCGTATTGAACCGTCGACCCACCGGGTAGCAGAACCATGATTATCAGTAAAGGATATACGCAGCACATGGTATGTGGTGTTCAGTTCGACTAGCATAACAGAATGGTTTAAACTGCGGAACTTTTTATTCTCATATTTAAAAGTAAAAACAGACCACGGATTACTGCCCTTATTCAGACACTGAGGGTGCTGCTTACGACGGCGATTAGCTGATTTTAAAAAACTGATACGAACGGTCAACCAATCAGCATCACTCGTGTGAAATTAACTGATCCATTCTCACCTGCTTCCGCTTGACGTCCGCCAGAGGATATCGCTCTTCTCACCCCATCTCTCTTTGTGCATACATACAGGCGCAGTCACACGCACTCACACACACAGAGACACACATAGACAGGCACGCACACACTTTCTCACACATAGACACCCATACTCGGACACAAAAACCGACATACATGCAGACACACACACAAACAAGCACAGACATACGCTCACCGACAGACACACGCAGACATAAACATACACAAATAAACACGCAACAGACAAAAGCACAGGCAAACAGGCACACATATGAACACGCATGCAGATACACCCAAACAAACACACAAATAAAACAACGCACAGGAAAACACAACACATGCAGGGACACAGACACTGACGCACACAGACACATACCCATTCACACACACGCATTCGCAAAAACAGACACAAGGGCAAAGAGACAATACAGACACAAGGAAGCATACACACAAACAGAGACAAGCAGGCACAGTCGCAGACGCATCTATGAGGCACCGGCAGACACACACAGACGTACACATAAACACAGACACCAAATGGACACACACACATACATGAACACACGTAGACACACTGACACCAGCACACAGACACACACACATACACAGACAAACACAAGGACAGACACACATAAGGACAGACACACGCACCTACATATATCATAGGATACAGACAGACAGAAACACACGCACTAAGACAGAGATAAACAGATCTGCCAACACACACAGACACAAATAAAACAACACCAAGCAAGTACAAACACAGGTAGTTACACACACATACACTCACACACACTGGCACACACACATTCGCACACACAGACACAAATGCAGGCACGTAGAAACACAAAGACAGGCAAACATGCACAGGCACAAACGAACCAGCAGACATTCGCAGATACAAACACAGTCATAATCATAAACACTGACACACAGGCACACACACAGGCACGCACAAACATACACAAAAAACAAAGGCACACACAAACAAAACACAGACAAACGCGTACACAGACGCACACAGATATATACGCACACAAAATCACAGGCAATTAAAAACTCAGATACACACAGAACACACACACAAACAAACTTCCCCCTCCCTCGGCTTATTTTGGTTGTTGCGTGGCTGATGAGCCAGATCCTAGAGCAGCATCTTCAATCACTCACTTGGCAGGAGTTTCCAAAAAGTGGCATCGGCCCTCGGACGCTCAGTCGCAGGCATTGGTTTCTAAGGCTCCTTTCCCGGGCCTCCCCTTGCCGTCGGGTGTTCTCGAAGAATTGTGACTCTTCAATCAGGAGGTTCCTCCACATAGGTCTCTTCTGAGCAAAGGATTCCCAGAAATTGACTTCCATGTTCCATTTCTTGAGGTAAGCCTGCAAGGCGTCTTTTAAGAACATACTTTGCCCTCCTCTTGTTCGGGATCCTTCCTTGAGTTGGGTGATGAAGATTTATTCTGGCAGTCGGGACCGTGAAATCATATGGGCCGGACAGCGGAGTTGTCTTTGGATGATCATGACCTCGATACTGGTGCTTTTGACTCCTTGAAGGACACTAATGTTAACATGTCTGTCATTCCAGCTGATTCGGAGATAAAGTGCATTTGGATTTTGCGATTTACTTTAAGCTGAGTTGTTTACGCGTAGCACTGACGCCATGTTTATCCTTCGAAGCCTCAGTGATTATTTCAAATGGTTCAACAAAGTTTGCTGCCGTAGTTGACACATACAAGCCTCCTGTAAGCTAAAGTGATCTATCGGTCTGACAGGGTTTGCAGCGAGTCGATCACCCACCTTACCAGTGTATGATGCCAGAGGAGATGTGTGCCAGGATGCTGCGCTTCAGCAACTGCTTCTCTCGGACCTTGAGCTTGTCAATTAACACTAGTCAACACTCCCCTTCCCTCCCTCCATTCCCTCTTCCCTCCCCCCTCTTCACATCATCCCTCCAACTCTTCCCTCCCTCCCCTTCCCGCGCTGCCTCCCACAAATATACACAGCCGTTGTGTTTAAGTCAGAAAATATATTTTATTGCATGAAATTTGAAACGGTGAAGTCGTTTTATCTCATTGTTCATTTGAGAAAGTCAAACGGTAAGTTAAATGTTAAGTGGTTTCAAACTTCTGTATTTCGAAAATTATTCTTGGTCATAAATGTTTGACATTAAACTTTACAAGCTTCTACAAATGTCTTACTGACACATCAGAGCAAAGCATATAATTGAGATAATTATAAATGAAGAAGATAATGAAAGTAAACAAGGCAGAAACATTTAACACGGCGGCACAATGGTTAGCACTGATGCCTCACGACAATAGAGACCCGTCTTCAACTCTGACCTTGGTTGATGTGTGGTGTTTGTGCATTTTGTGCCTGCATGGGTTTCCTAGAACCTGGAATAGAACCATCGACTGGAGCCAATCAGTACATCAAGTCTGCACTGATCCTCTGAAAGAGTACACTACCTGTGTCCACTCCCTAGCCCTATCTCTGATACGTAACCTGTGCATCTGAAGTCGGAAGGGCAGGTGATTGGGGTGGTGAAAAATGCATATGGTACACTTGCCTTTATCAATCGTGGCATAGATTGTTAAAGCAAGGATCTCATGTTACATTTATATAGCGCATAGTTCAGAGGAGAAGTCACACCCGGGTGTGGTATATCTGCTGGTTAACGAACCCGGCAGAAGAAAGTGGAGGACTTGGCCAAGGACTTGATAGAGACCTGTGGCGCAGTAGCAGTGGAAGGATCGCGGAGACGGGAGCGCCAGTGCAAGTAGCAAAACCCCACAGGGAACAGTTGAATACCTTTATCAAGGAAGAGTTCTGCCAGCAGAGGAAGGAGATGCAGGAGGATGGCTCGAAGGCCATAGAAGGGGCTGTGACACCCCAAAGGGATCGATGGAGAGCGTGGAGCAATGCTGGCGGGTACAGAGGTCGCCGATACAAGAGATTGAGGAGGTGATGTCGGGCCACAGCGATCGGGTGGTGGCATTGAAGGCGGAGGTGGAAGGCTTAGGAGACCTTTGTAAGAGCAAAGGTGGAGGAGCAGGAAAGTAAGTCGAGAAGGCAAAATCTGTGGATAGTGGGCCTGCCTGAAGGAATGGAAGGTGCGAGTACCGCGAGGTGCGTTTCAACGATGCTGGCGGGTCTGGTGGTGGAGGGGGTGCTGGGCAAGGCCCCTGAGGTGAACAGAGAGCATAGGTCTTTGGGGCAGAGGCTTAGAGGCAGGAGCCGCTGCGGGCGGTGATCAAGAGGTCCCACAAGTTCGTCGAGAGGGAGAAGATTCTGCAGTCAGCTAGCGAGAAGCGGAACTGCGCATGGGAGAGGAACAAAGCCCAAATAAACCAGAACATGGGAGCTAAGCTGGCAAAACGGCATGTGGGTTTAACGTAGCCAGGGCGGTGCTGCATCGACAGCGGATCAGGGTTGGGGTGCTATACCCGCCGAAACTATGGCTGACCTGTGAATACCCGGAATGCTATTTTGAGACTCCAGAAGCGGCCAATGACTTTATCAAGGAGCATAAGCTGAGGATCACTGAACTGAACAATTGTGGGACGAGGTGCTGGTACTTTGAAGTAATTGAGATGGGGTAGAGCGGGGGTTGGAGGGAGGGGTGGGTTTCTTTTACTCCGATTTTTACTGTTGGGTTGACTAACCGTACCAGGGGTGAAAGGTTTGAAAGGGGACGGCTGCCCCCACTCCCTTCCTCCTCCCCCCCCCCCCCCACCCCATCCTGCTGCCTCGGGCTGTATTGTTTTTGTTTGACTTTGGGGAGGTGACCTGTGGTTCGAGATGAGTCGAGATGGGTGGAGGAGGGGGAGTTTATCGAGAACTTTTTTCACAGAACAGATAGGTGAGGGCGGGGGATGAGGGTAGTGGGGGGGGGGGTGGTCAGTCGGAGGAGCCTTTGGGAACGAGTTTCCACGCTGGCAGGTAATGCTGGTCAACGGAAATGAGGTGGGGGGAAGGCTGAAAGAAGTGGCTGTAGGGGGATGGGGGAGGGGGCGGGGGGTGGGAGAGGGTTGGGGCGGAGGGAGGGTTATGCGAGGTGGTGAGGTTTGATACGAAACATGGGAGGGGCGGAGAAAAGGGGCGTCTAGGATGGGTTAGGTACAGGGTGAAATTTTATTTTTATAAAACATTTAACTGAGGTATTTGTGATTTTGTAACAATAACAGAAGAAACCGTGTACATACAAATATATACACTGTGCAAAGGCCGTCTTCCTCACTCACAGGTTCCACCTTTCTTACACACTAATCTAAACTAAACTACCCCCCCCCCCCCCCCCCCCCACCGTTTTTGCTGACAGTTAATTTTGTCTAAAGAAGTCGACGAACGGTTGCCACCTCCGGGCGAACCCTAACGTTGACCCTCTCAAGGCGAACTTGATTTTCTCCAAATTGAGAAAGCTAGCCATGTCCGATAGGCAGGTCTCCGTCTTCGGGGGCTTTGAGTCCCTCCAAGCTAATAGTATCCGTCTCCGGGCTACCAGGGAAGCAAAGGCCAGAACGTTTGCCTCTTTCTCCTCCTGCATTCCCAAGTCTTCCAACACTCCGAAAATCGCCACCTCTGGACTCGGCGCCACCCTTGTTTTAACACCATGGACATGACATCCTCAAACCCCTGCCAGAATCCCCTAAGCTTTGGGTATGCCCAGAACATACGAACCTGGTTTGCTGGTCCTTCCGCACACCTTGTACACCTGTCTTCTGCCCCCAAAGAACCGTCATGTGGGCCCGGTGAACAACCTTAAATTGTATCAGGCTGAGCCTGGCGCATGATGTGGACGCATTGACCCTCTTTAACGCATCCGCCCAGAGACCATCCTCTATCTCTCCTCCTAACCCCTCTTCCCATTTGTGTCTCAGCTCCTGGGTGTGGATTTCCTCTGACCCCTGTCCCAGCCATACTCTGGAAACTACCCTGTCGTGTATCCCCCTTGGTGGCAGAAGCCGGAAGGTTGAGACCTGCCTGCGTAGGAAGTCCGGTGCCTGCAGGTACTTAAACTGTATAGGGTGAAATTAACGGGGTTAGAGCTGAAAGGTAAGGATGGCTGATAGTAGAGGCAATGGAGATGTAAGCCGCCGGTAAGGCTGATATCATGGAACGTGCGAGCGCTCAATGGACCGGTGAAGAGATTTCGGGTCTTTGCATACCGAAGGAGTTTAAAAGTGGGGGGGTGGGTGGGTGGCGGAGGGGGGGGGGGGGGGGGGGGTTAGCACGTCTTTCAGCAGGAGATGCTCCTACGCTTGAAGGGCCAGGTTAGGCTGAGGAAGGGGTGGGTGGGTCAGGTTTTCCACTCGGGGTTTGATTCAAAGTCGCGGGTGGTGGCCATGTGGATGAGTAAGAAGACGGGGTTTGAGGGCGCGAAGGAAGTAATAGACCCGGGTGGGAGATATGTGATAGTGAGTGGGGTATTAGCAGGTAAGCTGGTGGTATTGGTGAATGTGTATGCACCGACTTGGAACAATGTAGTTTTTATGTGGGTTTCTGGAACGATCCCCGACTTGACCACGCGCCAGTTGAATATGGGAAGATATTTTAATTATGTCCTAGAACCGACAGTAGACAGGTCGAGCCCCAGGTCAATGGATAGAATATAAACGGCAAAGGAGTTGGGCGGGTCTATAGAAAAGATGGTGATGGTGGACCCGTGGTGCTTCAAGAACCCAGGCGGAAGGGAGCATCCCTTTTTGTCACATATGTAGGGTTCAGGGTGGTTTTGGATGGGGTGAAGGAGGCAGAGTACACGGCGATAGTAATCTCGGATCATGCGCCCCACTGGCTGGAGATTCAGCTCAGATCGGCACGAGAGCAAGCGCCGGGTGGAGGCTCGATTCGGGTTGTTGCCAGATAGAGGGTATTGGGACAAAGTGCAGACTGTGATTAAAGATTATGCGAGGAGGAAAAAGCTGCAGGGGCATTCGATAGGTTGACAAAGGGGAAGGTGGTAGGACAGCTGCCAATGCAGGAAGATACGGGCCCTTCAGTTTTTGTCTTCCATGCTATGTGACAGTGTAGATCGCTCCCATTCAGGCTTTGTTTAAATGGGCAGATTATCTTATGAGGAATGGTTGGACAGACTAGCCTTGTATCGGCTGGGGTTTAGAAGAGGAATAGGCTACTTGTTTGAAATGCGGGGGTTGACAAGGTGGCTGTGAAAAGGATATTTCCTCTTGTGGCAGATTCTGGAAGTAAGCTTCACTGTTTCAAAATAAAGGTCGCTCACCCAAAGCAGAAGTAAGGACATTTTCTTTCCCCATCTTGAACTTTCTTCCTCAAAAGGCCGTGGATGCAAAGCCGTTGAATATTCTTGAGGCAGAGGTAGATAGGTTCTCAATAGGCAAGGGGGTGAAAGGCTGTCGGAGGTAGGTGTGAAAGTGGAGTTGAGGTTGATTTCAGCTCTGCCGTTACTTAATGATGAAATTCCAATTGGAGATGAGTCAGATCTACACTGTGTGAACTGTTCAATTTCACAGCGTCAGGGACAGGGGGTCGAATCTGACCCTGGCGAGTGATGAATTCCTTACTTGCACAGCGCCGTCGACCAAATCTTTAAACTCGGAGAGTCAGTAGGCAGTGAGCTGATACACCTCTGGGGCTTCTATCTGCTAGCCGGCAGGGAAATAGCTCAGATATTCACCCCTCGCAGTGGAAGGGCTGATCCATTGAAGGATGCTTAGATCAGCGCAATGTCCAACAATCTATATTGTCAATGCGTTGAGGCCAGCCGGTCACTGGGCTGCTACATAGAATGAACCACATTCACCTGCTCAGGTTTTCACAATTGATACTGGTATGTTGCTCAGATCTACCTTTCATTCATTCACATGTTTTATATTGCTGCATCATTTTTAATCGCTGTCTGCTTTCCTATTCTCTGTCTGTACTTTTTAAGGCACAACTATTCCCATCTGTCCTATCGTTTCTTCGGCCCCTCCACCGCATCTTTGTGATTCCTGCTGCCAGCTGGAGACTCACCCTATCTAATTCACACATTCCCTTTAGATCTTGTCATTTCTATGCTATAAGGTGATTTCTACCAGATTTGAAGAATTTTCAAAGTCTCAGTAACCTTTAATTCCTCGATCTGATCTTCCCATCCAAGCCTAATATGAAGGAAATAATGATTCGAACAGAAATATGACTGATAGACGAATAGTATATCTCTCTGTCCCTCTCCGATCAAGTTTTCGGTCTGATTTGATTCTGCAGTTAAGTTTTCTCAGCCAATCCTGGATGTAGTTTGTTGACGGTTTCATAGGAGGTTAATGTGGTTTCCTCTGTGTGTTTGAGCGGCCATCAACGTCATTTTTTTTACGTCGAATTTACAGTGCAGAAGGAGGCCATTCGGCCCATCGAGTCTGCACTGGCTCCTGGAAAGAGCACCCTACCCAAGGTTAACACATCCACCCTATCCCCAAAACCCAGTAACCCCACCCAACACTAAGGGGAACTTTGGTCACTAAGGGCAATTTATCATGACCAATCCACCTAACCTGCACATCTTTGGACTTTGGACACATTTTCTGATCCCAATCTCCCCGTCCAATGAAACAATCTCAAATCTGCCTGTGATTTCCTCAGATAAGATTTGAATGAGTTTCCGTGATCACCCGAATCTCTTTGACCAACAATATTAAATCTCTGAGGATGAAGACAGTCAGTAAGTGAGCACAGTCCATGGTGTGAGGGAGAATCAGTGAGGGAGAATCAGCGGTTTTATCTGATCTGCTCCACTCGGTCATTGTGCATGTTGTTTAATTTTAAGACGGCTCACGAAGAACATTAATATCATTGCCATGTGGGTGGCCTGTTAACACGGAGCTATTCGCTCTGAGCGGGAGATTTCCTTCGGTTGCTATTGTAATTGAAACATTATACTGATTGGACATTCGCGTATTTGCGATTACGGTCACACATCTCTCAGTGGAGGTTTCCACAGAGAGGTCCCAGGATATTTTCTCGATTATGTTAATCTGCGCCCTCAGTTCATTTGCCTCGTCGTTAAGACTCCTCGCATAAAAGCAAATGCAATCCAGCCTTGCCATATTGCCTTGTGTCTTCACTCTGCCTCCCACGCTGATTTGGTATTTGTCCTCTATTTGGCTGTTTATGACCCTGAGAAAAGTTTAACCAAACATACCCTGATGGACAAGCCAGTTCCAGTGAATAGAGCGAATGAGTGAATTGATCATGGTCAGTGTTTCTGGAGCTCGACTCAGCGGCTTCCCTGGTGGTCTAGTGGTTAGGATTCGGCGCTTTCACCGCCGTGGCCCGGGTTCGATTCCCGGTCAGGGAATTGTTCTTGTTGCTGCTATGTGAACTGTCACAATGATGTGTTCCATCGGCATTTCGTGTGAGGTCAAGATTAGGAATCAGATCTGGAATTTTGTTTTTATTCCATTTAACCGAGAATTCATTTTCCAGACATTCATCGTAAATTACGATTAATGTACAGGATTAGAACTTTCCTGGAGGTTCGAATCAGTTTTCGGATCTATCACCTTAACCAGTGAGCCAATGGTACAGCCCAGGCATGGAAACTAATGGTGTTCTGATAAAATCATAGCCTCAATTGCAGAATGAAATAATATTTACTTCTGACATTTTCAATTCTTTCCGCCCATGACTGATTCTCTCCGTGGTTCTCTCTGTGCAGTATTCTCTGTGGTTTACATAGTATAGAAATTGGGGGAGAGGAATAGACCGTTCGGCCCAACTAAATTGTGTCTGCGCATGTACTCCAGACCAGACTGTCCCCTCCCGTCCGATACTAATTGACCATTTCCATCCAGCTCCCTGTGTCCGTCTAGTCTGTTCTCTTTCCAGTATTTCCAAGTCTTCCCATAAATGTATCGATACTCTCTGCTCCAAGCTCCATGTGGCAACAGGTTCCATCTTCTCACAATCCTGTATTTAAATTTCTTCTACTTCATATCTGCCTCTGTTCGGTTACTCATATATATCAACACAGAAAACTGGTGCAGGAGCAGACCATTCTTCGAGCCTGCACCACCATTCAAATGTTCATGGCTGATAATGCAAATCCCATCTCACACTACGACTTTCTTTCCATTCCCCTCGCTCCCTTTAGTCGCAAGGGCCACTTCCAGCTCCCTCTTGAATATATCGAACAAACTGGCCCTCACTGCTTTCTGTGGCAGAGACTTCAATAAGTCGACAACTCTGTAAGAGAAGAAGTTCTGCCTCATCTCAGACCTGAATGGCGCATTCTTTATTCATCGGCTGTGACCCCTAGTCCCAACATCGGGAACATTCATCCCGCATCTAACCCGTGCAGGCCCATCAGGATTGTATATGTATCCAGGATTCTATATGTTGTATATGTTTCTATGAGATCCCCTCTCATTCTGAACAGGCGCCGGAATGTGGCGACTAGGAGCTTTTCACAGTAACTTCATTTGAAGTCTACTTGTGACAATAAGCGATTTTCATTTCATTTCATTTCATTTCTTCTAAACTCCAGTGAGTCCAAACCCAGTCGATCCAATCTTTCTTCATATGTCAGTTCTGCCATCCCGGAAATTAGTCTGGTGAACTTTCGCTGGACATGCTCAAAAGCAAGAATGTCTTTCCTCAAACTAAAACTACACACAATACTCAAGGTGCGGCCTCACCAAGGCTCCATATAACTGTTGAAAGCAATCCCACCTCCTATGCTCAAACCTTCTCTATCTGAAGGCCAGAATACCATAGGCTTTCCTCGTCGCCTGCTGTACCTGCATGCCAACCTTCAACGACTGTACATGTGAGGTTACCCTCCTTGGTGGCAAAGAGAAGAAGGCAGATTTGTCTTTGAATGATGGCAGTTTAGGAAACTGGGAAGTGCAACGAGACCTGGGTGTCCAGGTGGGACAGTTGTTATTGATACTCCACGAGGGCGACATGCTGGCGCAGTGGTTAGCATTGCTACCTCACGGCGCCGAGGACCTGGGTTCGAACCGCTGGGGCCACTGCCGTATAGAGTTTGCACATTCTCCGCGTGTCTGCGTGGACCTCACCCCAACCCAAACATGTGCAGGATAGGTGAATTGGCCATGCTAAATTACCACTTGATCTGAAAAATTATAAATAAAGACCATATGTATTTTTATATTGCATTAGATCTTGTCACCACCATGCCTCCCTCGTGGAGTATTAATAACAACATAACACAGTGTAGTATAAACAGTGGCCAAATCAAGTGCGATATGATAGGGGCAGCAGGGTAGCATGGTGGTTCGCATAAATGCTTCACAGCTCCAGGGTCCCAGGTTCGATTCCCGGCTGGGTCACTGTCTGTGTGGAGTCTGCACGTCCTCCCCTTGTGTGCGTGGGTTTCCTCCCACAGTCCAAAGATGTGCGGGTTAGGTGGATTGCCCATGCTAAATTGCCCGTGGTGTCCTAATAAAAGTAGGGTTAAGGGGGAGGTTGTTGGGTTACGGGTATAGGGTGGATACGTGGGTTTGAGTAGGGCGATCATGGCTCGGCACAACATTGAGGGCCGAAGGGCCTGTTCTGTGCTGTACTGTTCTATGTTCTATGAGCAGTGGCATGGTGTGTTACAGCAGTAACTGATACTACTATAATGAAATAAAAGAGAAAATGCTGGAAAATCTCAGCAGGTCTGACATCATCTGTAGGGAGAAAAAAGAGCTAACGTTTCGAGTCCAATGACTACTTTGACAAAGAGTCTTTCGACTCGAAACTTTAGCTCTTTTCTCTCCCTATAGATGCTGCCAGACCTGCTGAGATTTTCCAGCATTATCTCTTGTGTTTCAGATTGCAGCATCCGCAGTAATTTGTTTTCATACTATAATGAAATGATACACTAAGCTAGACAATGCCTCTGTAGTTTACGAGGTGCAATCTCAGGTAATACCACACAGCACCATGCATCATCGAAATATGAAAACATTTTAGATAGTAGTAGGAGAAGGCCATTCGGCCCTTCGAACCAGTTTCTCCATCCAACGTGATCACAATGGGTTCTCTATCAAAACTATACCCCAGCACATTTTCCACACACTTTGACACATTTAGTGTTCTATTTCCTTCTTAAATATATTCAGTAATATTGCCTGCACAGCCCACTGTCCGAAAAATGCTCATTTACAGATTTTATGGATCGTGCCTCCATTTTCACTGCACTTCTTGTTATTGCCTCTGAGTCATGTCTCGGTAATTACTCGCCCCAATGTTATCGGAATTAATATTCCACCAGCCAGCTATCAATTGTTTCTTCACTAGAAACTGTAAATTCATACTGGAACATCTGAAGGCACTTTCAGAATGGATGGTTTCCGAGGATAAACAAAGGGGTCTGCTGTGTGCACACGGTGCAGCATTTGCCTACGATCGGCTCGACCTCATACGCCCATGTTTGCGATTAATTATTTCAAGTTCTTTCCTCGCAAATATATTTCAATATTTGTGTATCAATGCAGCACTAAACACCAGAACACTTACAAATACGTAAACCACGTCAAAGTATCCGTCAACTAAAAGCACAATATGTCAGATATTGAAAGAGACAGATTTTTATCAGAGATCAGACTTCAGCTCAGAGTTAGGAAGAGGTGTTTTGATTGATGGAGGCGCAGAGAATTATCTTGGGGCTGGGAGGGACCGCAAAAGTTGCAGTCAGTAGTTCACCCCAGGGAACAAATTAAAGGCATGGACTCGTCTCTTAATTTGTTTATCACCGATCTGTAACTAAAGGGCATGTTGGAATTTAATTGCCCCTCTGGAGACTCTCACTGGTATAAATGAGGGACCATTTGGAAGTCTTGCAGACCTAGTATGTGCACCTTGCAGAATTCAATTGGTTCCTGAAAGACGATGCATGGACCAGCGAATGGACCATTTTATGCCATTTATTACCCGGCACTCGCTATTATTGGGGTCCCAGGTAAGAGCGGAATCTCAACTGCAATATTTATTTTTCTTCTGAATCTTCTTAACTCTTCCCTTTAAGGATCGTGCTGAAAGGTTTATTGCATTACGATATATTAGAGTGCATCACTTAATTTTGTATTACAGAGCAGGACAATAAATAGTCAATAAATTACCCTTCACACTTATAGAACAATTATTTATTAGACTGCAGAAATATGAGTTAGAATGTTTAGCATTGTACGGACGTTATATTGTTAAACAGTGCAACACATTTGCTACAAATCGTTATTGAGCTACAGGATGGCACAGGAATGGGGAGGGATTAGTCTAGTAAGCCACATGAGGTAAGTGAAACAATCAAGAGAATGCTGAAAATGAGGCTTTGTTAGGCAATCATAGAATCAGTTCAAATGGAGGCGATTCGAATATGTGCCAAACTCTGAAAAGAGTACTGCGCACAGGCTCAGTCCCCTCCGCTTTCCCAATAACCCCTTAGCCTCACCTAACCTACACATCTGCTTTAGACACTGAGGGGCAATTTAGAATAGCCAATCCAGCTAAACTGCACATTGTTGGGCTGTGAGAGGCACCCAGAGGAAACCAGACAGATACAGGGAGAAAGTTAAAAATCTCCACACAGACAGTAACCCAAGGTCAGAATTGAACCCAGGGCCCTGGCGCTGTGATCGAAGGCCATTTGCAATGGCTGAACGGGATGTGGTATGCGTTATTCATTAGGAAAAACAGTTTTGGATCATTGAATCATAACATTTACAGTGCACAAGGAGGCCATTCAGCCCATCGAATCTGCACCGGCCCTTGGAAAGAGCACCCCACCCAAGCCCACACCTCCACCGTATCCCCATAACCCAGTAACACCACCCAACCTTCCTGGACACGTAAGGGCAATTTCGCATGGCCAATCCACTTAACCTGAACATCTTTGGAATGTAGGAGGAAACCGGAGCACTTGGAGGAGACCCACGCACACACGTGGAGGATGTGAAGACTCTGCACAGACAGTGAACCAAGCCGGGAATGGAACCTGAGACCCTGGAGCTGTGAAGTAACTGTGCTAACCACTATGCTACCGTACCGCCCCTTTCAGTTGAGTTCACTGGCGATGCAAATTGGGAGGGTAGACATATGAAAGTGGTCAATAAGGGTTTGAGTAGCTCTTAAGCTAAGGCAGACTTTCAGACCGGCGATAAAATGGGCTGTGGAGAAATGTCGAAGTATGCAGTGTCGGTGCTTATGACCGACGGGTTTGGGAATGTGGGCGTTTGGAAGTTCAGCCCATCGTCAAACAAGACTTGAATATTGTAAATGGTCTCTAACTTTAGAGGATGGCCAGCCACGGGAATCGACCCAGTGGCCAGAGAGCAGAGTTTGTTGCAGGGACTGATTGTGATATTTGATGAATTGACAAACGTTTAATCCAGCATTGGATTTGCATCAAGTAGTAATGGTTTTGGAATAATTGAAATCTGGAGGTGCGAAATGGACAGGTCAGGAGGGTTTCGGTAGCGGAATGTATCAGGGAGTCGCTGGTTTTTGGAGTCTGCTCAGTGACGCCATTCTATTTTCTCTATTACAGCCAACTTGATGGCGATCATCATCCTATCCCGAGGACGGTGCGGACTCTCTCGCTGTATCACCTACTACCTGGTAGCGATAGCAGTGACTGATTTCCTTGTCATGGTCACCGCTGTTATCCTCAACCGGATTGGTGGCATTTACTTTAGGTACAGCGTCCTATCAATCACCCCCGGATGCGCTGTCAGCACCGTGCTCGTTTATGCGACCCGTGATGGTTCAGTCTGGCTGACCGTGGCCTTCACCTTCGACCGTTTTGTATCCATCTGCTGTCAGAGACTGAAGACCCGATACTGCACCGAGAAAACTGCATTGCTGGTCATAGGAATGGTCATTACCTTGAGCTACGTCAAGAACATCCCTTTTTACTTCACCTACCAGCCCTTGTACGTATTGGACGAGATTCCCTGGTTCTGTGATATTAAGTCCAGCTATTACACTATCCCATCGTGGCAAGCTTATGACTGGCTCGACCACATATTAACCCCCTTTCTTCCGTTCTTCTTTATTCTGATGCTCAACGCCCTGACTGTAAGGCACATTGTAGAGGCCAGCAGAGCCCGCAGGAGGCTCAAGGGCTCAGAGAGTGACGGAGATCCAGAGATAGCCAACCGCAAGAAGTCGATTGTCCTGCTCTTCGCCATCTCGCTCAGCTTCCTCCTCCTCTGGGTCACATATGTTGGACATTTCCTATACGTTCGGGTTACAGGTGAGGCCTACTTCACGGGTCTGGATTTCAATGACCCACACTTCATCTTTCAAGAAACGACCAACATGCTTCAGTTACTCAGTTCCTGCAACAACACCTTCATCTATGCAGTAGCGCAGACCAAGTTCCGAAATGAGCTGAAGAAGTTTCTCATTTTTCCCTTCGCCATTATCACTGGTTGCTTTAGGTTGAACAGTGCTTCATGATCATGTTAAAGACTATTAATATACTTAGATGTCGACAGAATCTGAAATCATATTTGTTTACAAAGATGTTACAGCCACACTATTTCATGCTCCTGAACAAAATAAACTATTTGCAAGACAATTTTATACTCCAGCTTTCGGAATTAACATGAGGTACATATGAAATAGCAGGCAAAGAGTGGTCGAACAAACCACACTGCACGTTCAATGGCAGCTGTAACAATTTTTAAAAAATGCTTATATTACAGTTTTTGATATCATACATTGTACAATGGACAAGGGTATGTGATGCGATTACAATATACAAGGACTTTACACCCACCCGCACCCACTCCTTGACCACCTCTGGCCCCTGTTTTTGTTGTTTAAAGATACTTTATTCGATCAGATAACGTAAAATAGGTGAAAGTCATCTATTTACATCAATGCAGCTCTTTCCCCTTCGCCTTCTCTTCTCCCACTTTGTAGATTGGCCCCGCTCCCCCTACCCCCGCCCCCATCCTTCGTCTCTATTTCGGCGTTTCTTTGGGAGTTCTTTTCTTTGTGGCCTTGCTCTAGGCCCCCGATTATCCGTTCTGGTGTTGCTCCACCCTCCCCTCCTCTCTCCCTAACCTCCCTCCAAATCTCGTCCCCTCCCTATTTGTTCTCTGTTGTCTCGTTCGTTCGGTCCGCCCCCCGCCCCCCCCCCCTCCCCCCCCCCCCACAAACACACACACACATGCACAAACTTACCCTCCCCTCGCTCTTTTGGCTGTTGGCTTCGTAAAGATGTTGGAACGCGTGGTGAATTGTCTCCTCGTTTTTTGGAAGCCCTCCTCCTACCCTCAAATGGCAAATTTTATTTACTCCAGGTGGAGAAATTACGACACGTCTGCCACCCAGTCTGCTGTTGTGAGTCATGCTGTTGATCTTCAGCTGAGCCGGATTCCTCGGTGGGCGATTAGGGAAGCAAAGGCAAGGGGGTCGACCCCTTTCCCTATGAATAGTTCTGGCTGGTTCGATACCCCGAAGACTGCCATTCACCGGGCACGCGTCCACCCTCACAACCTTGGACATTGCCTCAATGAAGGCTGTCCAAAACCCGTCAAGTCTGGGGCATGCCCACAACATGTGGGTGTGGTTGGCTGCGGCTCCCTGGTGCCGTTCACATTTGTCCTCCACCTCCTTATTGTGGTTCTTGTCAGGTGCGCTCTGTGCACTACTTTCAGTTGCATGAGGTTTAGCCTTGCATAAGCGAAGGTGTTGTTGGCCCTGTTCAGAGCTTCGGTCCAGAGTCTCCACTCGATTTCTGGTTTAGCTGACTCGGCTAAATCGCTGGCTTTTAAAGCAGACCAAGCAGGCCAACAGCACGGTTCGATTCCCGTACCAGCCTCCCCGGACAGGCGCCGGAATGTGGCGACTAGGGGCTTTTCACAGTAACTTCATTGAAGCCTACTCGTGACAATAAGCGATTTTCATTTTTCATTTCATTCAAGTTGGTCCTCATATTTTTTCTGTGTTTCGTCCAGTGGGGAGTGTTCAGTTCCTCCCTCCCAGGTGACACACGTACAGTACTCCTTCTTGCATTGTGCATCTCGGGTCCTTGGCTGTCTTGCAGTCTCCTTACCTAGAAAGATCTAACCTGTATGTTAAGACGGTAGCACAAGTGATTAGCACTGTGGGTTCACCGCGCCAGGATCCCAGGTTCCATTCCTCGCTGGGTCACTGTCTGTGCGGAGTCTGCACATCCTCCCCGTGTGTGCGTGGGTTTCCACCGGGTGCTCCGGTTTCCTCCCACAGACCAAAGACGTGCAGTGTAGGTGGATTGGGCAAGCTAAATTACCCTTAGTGACCACAAAGGTTAGAAGGTTTATTGGGTTACGGGGATAGGCTGGAAGTGAGGGCTTAAGTGGGTTGGTGCAGTCTCGATGGCCGACTGGCCTCCTTCTGCAATGTATGTTCTATGTCCAGACCAGGTTAAAGTCCAACTGCTTTGTTTCAAACACTTGCTTTTGGAGAGCAGCTCCTTGGAGCAGTGCTCCGAAGGCTAGTGTTTGAAATAAACCTGTTGGACTTTAACCTGGTGTTGTAAGACGTCTTACTGTGCTCACCCCAGTCCAACACCGGCTTCTCCATATCGATGTTCCAGTGTTTGTTCCCGTTGGCAGCTGCAGCCTCTCTGTCAGTTCCTCTAAGATCGCTCGCCTGTCCTCTGTGTAGAAGTCCCCAACGATCCCTGAGGAGATGGAAACAAGGCAGATCCCATGGATGCTCAGTTATTTTAGGCAGATGGTATCAGAGGGAATTGAGCAGGCAGAGCATCCCGGAATTATGTCGTACGTTCATGGAGATGGTAGCAGAGTGAATGTGTCGATAGTTCAGTTGGCTGGCTGGCTGGTCATGAAGCACACAGCGTGAGTTCAATTCCTGTGATCCATGCCCTCTCAACCTTGTCCCTCTGCTGAAGTGCATAGAACATAGAACATTACAGCGCAGTACAGGCCCTTCGGCCCACGATGTTGCGCCGTCCTGTGAAACCCCTCCAAAGTCCCTCTACACTATTCTGTTATCGTCCATATGTGTAGTGCAAATCTAAAGAGCTGGTCATCGACTTCAGGAAGCAAAGTACTGTAGACACCCCTGTCAGCGTCAACGGGGCCGAGGTGGAGATGGTTAGCAGTTTCAAATTCCTAGGGGTGCACATCACCAAAAATCTATCATGGTCCACTCACGTCGACGCTATCACCAAGAAAGCACAACAGCACCTATACTTCCTCAGGAAACTAAGGAAATTCGGCATGTCCACATTAATCCTTACCAACTTTTACAGATGCACTATAGAAAGCATCCTATCGGGCTGCATCACAGCCTGGTTTGGCAACTGCTCGGCCCAGGACCGCAAGGAACTTCAGAGAGTCGTGAATACCGCCCAGTCCATCACACGAACCTGCCTCCCATCCATGGACTCCATCTACACCTCCCGCTGCCGGGGGAAAGCGGGCAGCATAATCAAGGATCCCTCCCACCCGGCTTACTCACTTTTCCAACATCTTCCATCGGGCAGGAGATACAGAAGTCTGAGAACACGTACGAACAGACTCAAAAACATCTTCTTCCCCACTGTCACCAGACTCCTAAATGACCCTCTTATTGACTGACCCCATTAACACTACACCCTGTATGCTTCAACCGATGCCAATGCTTATGTAGTTACATTGTATATCTTGTGTTGCCCTATTATGTATTCTCATGTATTTTCTAGAATTTTGTTTAATTCCCTTTTCTTCCATGTACTGAATGATCTGCTGAGCTGCTTGCAGAAAAATACTTTTCACTGTATCTCGGTACACGTGACAATAAACAAATCCAGTCCAATCCAAACTCTCAGCTAAAATCACCATGAATCAGCTCTCTCGCAAAAGGAAAGAGCAGCCATGGCCCTCGGGAACTTTTGTTACCTTTGATCGGAGGGAATTGAGCATCAAGAGAGGCACCCTGGAGTGAGTGCAGGGGGATGGTGTCAGAGGGAATGGAGCCGGGAGAGAAGATCCCTGGGGTGATATTCAGTGAGTTCAGGGGATGGTATCAAAGTGAATGGAGCAGGGAGAGAGGATCCCTGGTGTGATGATCAGCGAGTTCAGCGGGATGGTATCAGAGGGAATGGAACAGGGAGAGAGGATCCCTGGTGTGATGATCAGTGAGTTCAGGGGGATGGTGTAAGAGGGAATGGAGCGGGGCCAGAGGATCCCTGGAGTGATGTTCAGTGAGTTCAGGGGGATGATAGCAGAGTGAATGGAGCAGGGCGAGAGGATCCCTGGTGTGATGATCAGTGAGTTCAGGAGGATGGTATCAGAGGGAATGGAGCAGGGAGAGAGGATCCCTGGTGTGATGATCAGTGAGTTCAGGGGGATGGTATCAGAAGGAATGGAGCCGGGAGAGAGGATCCCTGGGGTGACGTTCAGTGAGTTCAGGGCAATGGTATCAGAGGGAATGGAGCAGGGAGAGAGGATACCTGGGGTGATGTTCAGTGAGTTCAGGGCAATGGTATCAGAGGGAATGATCAGGGAGAGAGGATCCCTGGGTGATGTTCAGTGAGTTCAGGATGATGGTATCACAGTGAATGGAGCAAGGAGAGAGGATATCTCGGGTCATGCTCAGTGAGTTCAGGGGGATGATAGCAGAGTGAATGGAGCCGGGAGAGAGGATCCCTGGGGTGTTCAGTGAGTTCAGCGGGATGATATCAGAGGGACTGAAGCCGGGAAAGAGGATCCCTGGGGTGATGTCCAGTGAGTTCAGCGGGATGATAGCAGAGTGAATAGAGCAGGGCGAGAGGCAGGAGAATGGGGATGAGAAAACATCAGCCATGATTGAATGGCGGAGCAGACTTGCTGGGCCGAGTGGCTGAATTCTGCTCCTATGTCTTGTTGTCTTATGGTGTTATACCTGGGGTGATGTTCAGTGTGTTCAGCGGGATAGTATCAGGCAGAATGGCGCAGGGAGATGCCTGGCTGATACTCAATGAGTTCAGGGCGATGGTATCAGAGGGAATGGAGGTTATTATCGATCAATGCATCCTCGAAAATGGAGACAGTGTCAGTTTTAAATGGGCCAAAATGTAAAGTTTGAAGCAGTCAGTGATTTTGTTTGAACCAGAAAGTGCAGTTTGCGCATGTGCCAGGACAGGGCGATAAAGTGTCTATTTGTATGTTTCAAAGGGAATTTCGAGTTGATTCTCTCTATTGGATCGGCCATATTCTCTGGCCGTTTCTGCTCTCTAGTGTATCTTATAGGCCCCAAACTCAAGTAATATTTGGAAATTCGTACTCGATTTTATGTTGTGTGCGATATACTTTCTAGCCTTTACGGCTCTCCCAAGAGTTTACACCCTCTGTTCTGTCTGCCTTATATACATAGCCTGCCTTGGGATTATTTATTCGGCCAACATGGAGAATGTTAACCCGTGCTGCAGCGACCCTGGAAGTGTTTAATGAGACAGTGTGAAGGAAACGTTTCTTCTCCATTCATTGGCTTGATTCGGTGTCTGAAGAAGCAGAGCCCCCTCTCTTCAGAATTACCTGACATGTGACTGTGACTGACCAGAGTACGACTGAAATCACCTCGATTCTCCTCGCTCTGCAATGATTCTGTCTCCGGGGTACACGCAGGTGATGCAGTGATTCTTTCACAACAGGGGAAATATTTGTCTGGGAAAGCGAAACACTGCAATAAGGGGAATGGGCCATCGTCAGGGGACTTTGGAGATAGGAGTTCAGAAAAATCACATTTGGTTCATTTTTCATTCAGGATTTATTGAAAAATTTGGAGAAAGTTTAACAGAAATGTTAATTTTCAAGTTAACAAAGAGCAAGATTACGATTGAGCGTGACATTGAGAAGAGAACACATCAGCTCTGAGCTGCCAAATGAATGTACAACAGACACCAGAAAGAGGGAACAGGAGCTCAAAATATAGGGAAGGCAATAATTAAGAATAAGGAATTAAAAACGTTACTTATTTTCAAATGGAAATCAAACTACAGGACAATTATAATCGAAAATTGCAATACGTCCATATTATTTCGTATTTTTCAAACAGAAAAATATTATAAAGTCACCAGAGGGCATTTCATGATTTCGTAACAGAGATCTTGACAAACAGCTGAATAAAATGTACGACATCCATATCAATAAGTACGACATCCAAAATTCAACCAATCACTTGATCTGTAAAAACAGAAAAAACAATGAAGCAGATGTTTGTGATCTGGGACATTAATATTTTATCAATGAAAAGTTCAGTGAGTTGTCAAACTGCTTCGATCAGCTAAAGTGTGAGTGGATCGAATGCTCTCACCTTCACTAGGGTGACTGCAGCGCTGTAGGACATGCTCAGGAAGAACAGGGTGATGAATGTGGAAGCGGTTGTCAAGATGTTGCCATTATCACCCTCATAGTCTTCAGTCCGGATGCTGTCTATAGAATCGAAGGGGATATAGCCGAAAATAGTTAAATTGCACTTTCATTCAGGGTATCTTTCAGAATTATATATAAATACCTTTATCTTTCTGAAGTAATTTTAGTAATTTACTTTTCATTGTACATTGTTAAATTCGCGATACTCAGAAACCGATCTCTGCATCAATCTCCACACAGCCGTTCGTCCTTTACGTTGCTCAAACAGTCCGTGTCACAAAACACAGCCGCTTTTGTTCAATTTCAGTTTGTTTTAGAACAATTTGGTATAATTGGAGATTATTATGATTGATACTGAGGGACGTTCATTCAGCTTCTTATTTCGACACTGTGAATGTTGCCGCTAAGAACCCGGACGTCAGTTCCCATCTTATTTGTTTATTTGCGATGGAAACATTTGTCATGTCGTTTACTGCAGCCAGTTTCTCAGTCAGCACATTGTTTCAGTGCGTCGTGGGATCATTATGGAATGGGGATATGTTTTGATTGGTATGCCCATTCAAACAGTTACATTAGAAATAAACTGTCATCTTGTTGTTTCTTTTTGTGCTTAAGTAACTCGTGATTTGCCTTTATCTGTTTGTCTCTCGCAATGTGTGTTTGAACATTAATGTGAGTGTTGATGTGCAATGTGTTTTCATCTGTGATTGCCTGTATATTTTGTGATTCTATCAATGTGTATGTACGAATGAGTTATTTTTGTCTTAAAACCTTTGTTTATTTACGAATAGTTGTGTTAATGCGTGCTTATGTGTTCATGCCTGCTAATATATGTAGCAATATGTTTATTTGTGCGCCATCTATCTATCAATGTGTGTATGCACATGCGTGTGCATGTGTGTCTCTGTGAGTGCATTCATGTGTATATTAACGTGTTGATAGATTTATATGCCTATGTTTTTAAATGTGTTTATGTCCCCTTGTATGCTACTATGCATTTTAGTGTTCTTGAACATAGAACATAGAGTCCCTCCAATGCAGAAAGAGGCCATTTGGTCCTTTGAGTCTGTACTGACCCTCAGAAAGGGCACTCTACACTCTGTGTTTGTGCGTCCATATAGGCCATTAATGTGCGTGTTCATGTGTTTATACATTTGTGTTAATGTGTATGACAGTGGACGTCATTGTGTCTGCACGAATGTATCAGACAACGTGTGCTAATGTATATTTTCATGGTTACATCTGTGTTTCGGTCCTTTTATGATTCTGCTTCTCTTGCAAATAATATATTTGCTTTTGCGTCTGTTCGTACGCATGTGTGAATCTGCACGATGGTTATTACTGTGTGAGCAATCGTGTGTTTGTCTGTGTGCGTGTGTGTATTTTATGCGGGTCTGCGTGTGCTCGCATACGACAAACGCACTGTGTTAGCATATGAGGCAGCATGGTAGCACAGTGGTTCTCAGCACCAGGGTCCCAGGTTTGATTCCCGGCTTGGGTCACTGTCTGTGCGGAGTCTGCACGTGCTCCCCATGTCTGCGCAAGTTTCCTCCGGGTGCTCCGGTTTCCTCCCACATGTCTCGAAAGACGTGCTGTTAGGTGAATTGGACATTCTGAATTCTCTCTGTCTACCCGAACAGGCGCCGGAATGTGGCAACTAGGGGATTTTTACAGTAACTTCATTGCAGTGTTATTGTAAGCCTACTTGTGACAAGAAAGATTATTTTTTTAAAACAGTAAATGGGGCATTACACGTTTGAAAAATTGTGTTGTTTGAAGGTATATTTACACCCTGGTTTGTCTGATGCAAGGTTACAACCTGTGACCAGTAAGTAAGAAACGACTTGCATTGTTGAAAGCTGAGTCCTTACATTAAAGACTCACTCCCTTCCGAATTCTCCGCTCGGGGAATGGGAGGGGAGAAATATTGAAACATTGAAAACAGGTGCATGAGGCAGCCACTCAGCCCTTCGATCCTGCACCACCATTCAATATGATCATGGCTGATGATGCAAATTCAGTATCCCACACCCGCTTTCTCGCCATTATCCTTGCATGTTAGCACAGTGGTTAGCACTGTTGCTTGCAGGTTCGATTCCCGCCTTGGGCCACTGTCTGTGAGAAGTCTGCACGTTTTCCCCGTGTGTGCATGGGTTTCCTCCGGGGGCCCCAGTTTGCTCCCGCAAGTCCCGAAAGACATGCTTGTTAGTTAATTTGGACATTCTGAATTCTCCCTCTGTGTACCCAAACAGGCGCCGGAATGTAGCGACTAGGGGCTTTTCACATCAACTTCACTGCAGTGTTAATGTAAGCCTACTTGTGACAATAAATATCATTATTATCCCTTTAGTCGCAAGGGCCACGTCCAGCTCCCTCTTGAATATATCCAAGGAACTGGCCCCAACAGCTTTCTGTGGTAGAGAATTCCACAAGTTCAGAACTTTCTGAGAGAAGCTGGATTCTCTGTCGGACGGATGCTCCGTTTTGCTGGCAGCCTGGGGGGTTTCCCGACGGCGTAGGACAGCACCACAATGGAAAACCCCATTGACCAGCCGGCGTAACAAAGCATCCGGCCGGCGGGATGAAACAGAAATGTGGCACGGCAGGGTGGATAATCCACCGTTCTTCCTCACCTCAACCCTGAATGGCGTCCTGCTTATTCTTAGGCTGCGACCCCTATTTCTGGACGTCCCCAACATTGGGAACTTTCTTCACGCATCTAGCCAGTCCAGTCCCATCAGGATATTATGTTTCTTTGACATTCCCTCTCATTCTTCTAACCTCCAGCGAGTACAAACCCAGTTGATCATGTCTTTCTTCATATGTCAGTCCTCCCACCCCGGTGATTACTCAGGTGAACCTTCGCTGGACACCGTCAGTAGCAAGAATTTCCTACCTCAAACTGGACCAAAACTGCACACAATGTTCAAGGTGTGGTTTCACCAAGTCCTGTATAACTGCAGCAATACATTCCAACTCCCATACACAAATCCTCTCGCTATGAAGGCTAGCTTGCCATTAACTTTCCTCACCTGCTGTACCCGCGCAACGATCTTAGGCGACCATTCCACCATGACACCCAGGTCTCGTTGCAATTCTACTTTTCCTAAACTGCCACAATTCAGATAATAATTTGTCTTTCTGTTTTTTCCATCAAAGCGGATAACCTTACATTCAACCACATTATATTGCATTTGCCAAGTGGTTTCTCACTCAGCCAGCCTGTCCAAGTAACCCTGAAGCCTCTTTGTATCCTACTCACAGCACACACTGCCAGCAAACTTAGTATCCTTTGCAAATCTTGAAGTATTGCCTGCAATTCCTTCGTCAAAACAATTAATGAATATTGGGCAGCGTGGTAGCACAAGTGGATCGCACCGTGGTCCCAGGTTCGATGGTGCTATGTCTTTTCGTCCGACGTCATTTCGTCCAACGACACTTCGTCCACGTCTTTTGGTCCAACGTCTTTTTGTCCGCCCGTCTTTTGGTCCAACGTCTTTTGTCCGATGATTTTTTCGTCAAAGACTTTTTGTGACTTGTTATGTTTTTTTGTCGGCTGATTTTTTTTGTGAAAGACTTTTTGTAACTTGACTTTTTGTAACTTGCTTAGTATCACTCCACTCCACTTTAACTTTTGTAAATATAAATCTTCTCTAATGCACATAGCAAGGTATAATATACAATAAAGGATCTTTATTACCGGTCTCTTTCCTTTAACGAGCCTCGTTAAAGGATAGTTATTATCGTTCTCTTCCCTTTAACGAGCCTCGTTAAAGGATAGATATTATCGGTCTCTTTCCTAATCCCGAATTCGCCCATCCCGAAATGGCAAAGTTCATTGTGTCAACGAAGAGTAAACGGAAGGTGGCTGATGGAAAGATGGCTTATGAAGATTTGATAGACGATGAAGAAATACCTGCTGAATTCATTGTTTACTTCGACTTGACTTACATAGGCATTGTGAGAGGACGTGGTGCCAGACGAAGGAGAGAAACACCTACATTCCCGACAGCTGTATGGAATGTTAATCAGCGTGTTCTACAAGATCTACTGAGAACAAATAATGCTGCTGAGGGGTTTCATTCTGCGATGAAGCGTTCGGCGGGTGGAGCTCATTTGAATATCTGGAGGTTAATCAAAACTCTGAAGGAAGAGGAAGGGCAAAAAGGCTCAAATTCTTCGGGGAGATCAGTCAACTTCATGTACGCGATATAAGAAAATAACTGAACGCCTCAAAAGATTGGTCGTTGAATATGATCCTCCAGCGAAAATTGATTTCTTGAGGAATGTTGCTTACAATTTACATCAATTTTAAGTAATTTCGGGAATTCATCCTTAGTAAACTTTTAGATCTTTTTAACTGCATGTTTAGATTTTTTAACTTTTTAACTGCATTTTTCAGCTTGCATTTTACTTGCATTTTATCAATTACTTGCATTTTAGCAATTAAATTCACTTGCTGTATTGTACTTGCATTCTATCAATTAAATGGTTTTATACGGAGTTAATTTGTAATTGGATAATTGGACGAAGTGACGTTGGACCAAAAGACGGGCGGACAAAAAGACGTTGGACCAAAAGACGTGGACGAAGTGTCGTTGGACGAAGTGACGTCGGACGAAAAGACGCGACACGAGGTTCGATACCCCGCTGGGTCACTGTCTGTGCAGAGTCTGCTGGTTTTCCCCATGTCTGCTTAGGTTTCCTCCGGGTACTCCGGTTTCCTCCCACAGTCCAAAGGCGGATTGACCATTCTATGTTGCCCTTAGTCAATAAAAACGTTAGGAGGGATTATTAGGCTACGGGACAGGGTAGACGTGAGGGTTTAAGTGGGTCGGTGCAGACTCGATGGCCAAAATAGTCTCCTTCTGCACTGTATGTTCTATGTATTGTGAACAGCTGGGGGTCCCAGCACTGAAACCTGCGGTAAATAACCTGTGAGTTCATTGTTTCTTTCTCCCTGCTGGGTTCAGCAGTTTCCTTTTCGATTCGCGGCTTTGAGGAGATGGCCATACAATCAGCTGCCAAATGCACTTTCTCCTCTCTTTCTTGGTGACGTTCAGCAAAATAGTTTCAGGCTTTGCTCTTCAGTTTTCACTGTTGGAGAAGTGGTGTACGATGGATTAACTAATACCCCTCCCCTCCCTCTGTTGGGGAAGTGGGGTACAGTGGATTAATTTATGCCCTCCCACGCTCTTTTTTGGGGAATGGGGATACAGTGGATTAACTAATGCCCCTCCACTCTCTGTATTGGTGAAGTGTGCGTATGGTAGATTAACAAATGCCCTTCCCTATCTCGTTGTTGGGGAGTGGCGGTCGAGTAGATTAACAAATTTCCCTCCGGTTCTCTTAGTTGGGGAAGTATCGTGGATTAACTATTGCCCCTCCACCTCTCTTTGTTGTGGTGTGCGGGTACTATAGATTAAGTAATGCCTATCCCCCTTTCTTTGTAGGGGATATGGCGGATCACTGGCTTCTCTAATGCCCCTCCCCCTCTCTATACTGGGGGAGTGCGGGTCCAGTAGATTAGCAAACGCCCTCCCCCTCAATTTGTTGGGGAATTAACTACATTAAATACAGTGAATGAACTAGTGCCCCTCCTCGAGCTCTGTTGAGGAAGTTGGGGTACAGTGGTTTAAGCATTTACCCTCCAATTTGTTTGTTGTGGAAGCGGAGATACAGTGCAAAGCTAATGGCCTTCACCGATATATTTTGTGGAAATGGAATTACAGTGGGTTAACTAAAGTCCCTCATCCTCCCTTTGTTGGGGTACAGTGGGGGTAAGTGGATTCACTAATATCCCTCGCCTCTCTATGTTGGGAAAGTGGGGTTACAGTGGATTAACTAATGCTAATCCCCAGCTCATTGCTGGTGACGTGGGGTAAAGCACAACTAAAAATGCCCCTCCCACGCACTTCTGGGGAAGTGGGCTACATTTGGTTAAATAATCCCCTTCCCCAATCTTTTTTGGGGAAGGGGGCACAATGGATTGTCTAGTTATCCTGCCCGTCTCTTTGTCGGGGTAATGGCGGGTCAATGGGTTAACTAATGGCCCTCCCCAGCTCTTTGTTGGGGAAGCGCGGGTACAGTGGATTAGCTAATGTTCCTCCTCCCTGTATTTGTTGGGTGAATGGGGGGGACCGTCGATTAACTAATGCCCAACATCTTTCTTGGGGAAATGTGGTTACAATGCATAAAGTAATACCCCTCCCCATCTCTTTGTTGGGGAAGCGCGGGTACAGTGGATGGAAGTGAGGTTAGTGCATTAACTATTGCCCCTCCCCTTCTATTTGTGAGGCAAGCGGGTTACTACGGATTAGGTAATGTCCCTCCCCCTCTCTTTGTTGGAAAAGTGGGGAGCAGTGCATTAACAATTCCCCTTTCCCCTCTCTTTGACGGTGGATTGCTGGTCCATGTTTCTGTTTGATCCTCAATTCAATTCCAGTGGGTGTGATGCAACAATTTGAAACTGCCATCAATTATAAAGAGATAGACAATGAGAGTAGGAGGAATACGGAAATCTAAATGTGATGTGTTTATCTGAAATGGGATTTTTTAAAAAAAATAAGCTTAGAACACCCAACTTTTTTCCCAATTAAGGGGCAATTTAGCTTGGCAAATCCATCTATCTTGTAAACGTTGGAGTTGTGGGGGCGAAACCCACGCAGACACGGAGAGAATGTGAAAACTCCACATGGACAGAGTCGGGATTTCAAACCTGGTCTTCATCATTGCAGGCAGCAGTGCTAACCACTGCACCACTACGCCACCGTGCCACTCGCACCTAAAATGGGAACTTGTCCGATTTCCCATCAATAAATATACTTTGCGCAATCCTGTTATGAATTAGTTTGACTCTGTCTGTCCACCAGGTGATTTCTATTTTTTTCATGTACCCACTTGTTTATGTTCCAATCTACCGGCTCGTATATCTTTGGGCTGTGGGGGTGAGACCCACACAGATACGGGGAGAATGAGCAACTCGACATAATAGTAACCCGAGGTGGGATAGAACAGGCTCCTCGGGACCGTGAGGCAGCAGTTCTAAACATTACGCCACTGTGTCATTCCCTGCACTGAACATGGGTCCGAGATCTGTACAAATCTGAGTCTAATTGAAGATGTCTGACACCAGGAAAGCGGATGCACTATTAATAAAACGCTGTGTCGTTCAATCACATTTGGAGGGGGATCAAAAAATCTTTATTCTTTCTATTGTAGTTCGAAATATAACCAATAGTTTCTCATTTACATTAATTAACGGTGTCAATTAGAGCCAAGGGAAACGCTTAAAAAACTCAGTTTACCGCTGGATTTATTAACCGTTCTGCTGATGATCTTCAAGGGGATGGCTTCATGTCCCACCACACAGGAGTAAGAAGCGCCGCTGGCCCACTCCTCCGCTGCAATGGATAACAGGCTGTACATGAAGAAGGAGCTATTGCCGTTCTCCGCCATCACCTCGGTGTTCTTGTAGTTCCCGGGATTCACCGGCATGTCATTGACGGTCCACTTGACGAAGATCTCTCGGGGGGAGAACCTCTCACTAAGCAGCTGAGGGAGACGAATCTCTGAGCGGAGACGTCTTCAGCCGGGGGCAGGAGGACAGAGACGGACGGTTCCCGCGGGTTGGGATCTGCAGAAAATGTACAATAAATGTTAATAAAATGGGGAATTCCGGAGACAATGGAACCGCGGGTCAGATGTGGGAGAAATGTGTTTTGTGTTGGATTTTAAAGGTTTCCATTTCCCACTTTGGGATCTGTCCGGTTTCCCAGCTCGGAGCAGAGGTGGACACAATCCTTTTCCCTGAGAATTTACGGACTGGAACAGAAAGTTTCAGAAAGTGTATGGCATGGAAACAGGCCATTCGGACCCACTGTCCTGTGCTGGTGTATCAGCACACACCGAACCCCCGCCCGCCCCTACGCCACCCACCCCCCCCCCACCCCCCCACCCCCCCCCCCCCCCCCCCCCCGCCATCGTCGCCACCACATTACTCCCAGAGGATTGTAAAACTGCCAATGGAACACCCTGATTGATTCCAAAAGGGAGTCAAGAGCATGTAACTGTAGGCCACTGACATTAACATCTGTCAGTGGCAATCCCTTAGTGTCCATTATAACGATGTAATAGCACAGCATTTAGAAATACACAATATCATCAAATGGAGTCAGCACGGTTTGCCTGACACAAATTGGCAGAGTTGCTGATAGTGCCGAGGATGGTTTAGCACAGAGGGCTAGACAACTGGTTTATAATGCCCATCAATGCCACCGGAACGTGTTCAATTTATTACCGGCCTCTCTGAACAGCCGCCGGAATGTGGCGACTAAGGGCTTTTCACAGTAACTTCAGTGAAGCCTACTGGCTATTATTATTATGAAGGGGAAATCATTCTCAACAAATTGATTGCAATTAATTGAGGTGATAACAAGCAGCCTAGAGAAAGCGGAGCCAGTAGATATAATATACATTAATTTCGAAACAGCGTTTGATAAGTTAATGTACTATTGCCACGTTTGCAGGGGGTAGGTTTTCAGGACTGGAGGTAATCGATGAAGTATACGGATTGCCTAAGAGAAATGGGTTCAGATACCTGCAGGTAAGGTGGTGGTGGTGGCGGTGGGGCGGGGGGGGGGGGGGGGGGGCAGGGGGGGGGGGGGGGGAGGGTTCCGGTGGGAGGAGCGAGGTGTGGTCCTTCCCAGAGCTGCCACCTCCGGTGTTGCACGATAAGCTGCTGACTGAGGATAATATTGGAGAGGGGAGTGTCCAACATGTATGAAGAGCTGATAGACATAGAGGCCGTTCTGGAGGAGACGATCAAGCGCAAATGGTAGGAGGGGTTGGTGAGGGGGTGCGGTCCGGGGCATGGAAGGTACCTTCAGGAGGGTGAACGCATCCTCGTCGTGTGCAGGTTGAGCCTCATCCAATTTAAGGTGGTGCACAACCCCCACATGAGGGTCACGAGGATGAGCCGTTTTTTTGCTGCGGTGGACGAAGAATGAGTGGGCCCACCTTGGCATGTGTCTCCCTGATAGCCCGGGGACGGATTTTGCTCAGCTGGCGATTCTGGACCGCTGCCATAGATGGGGATGTGGTTGAGCAAGCTGGCAGATTTCCTGCATTTGGAGAAGATAAAGTTCGCCTTACGTGAAGCGGAACAGGGGTTCACCCGGTGTGGAAGGCATTTATTATTTCTTCATGGTGAATTAAAGTTTCAGCCGGAGGAGAGTTAGGGGTTGTTCTCGTTGTGCGGGGGTGGGGGTGGGAGCAAAAATTGGAGGGGCGGGTAGATTGGTGGGATGGGTGTTAGGGAATATGGTAGATCTGGGGTGTTTATTGTACCTGGGGGGAGTTTTTCCATCTTTTAATTTCTTACAATTAAGGGCCAGTATAGCGTGGTCAACCCACCTACCCTGCAACCTTGGGGTTGTGGGGGTGAAACTCACGCAGACGCAGGGAGAATGCGCAAAATCCACACGGACAGTGACCCGGGTCCAGGATCAAATCCAGATCCTCTACACCATGAGAAAGCCGTGCTAACCACTGCGCCACCATGTCACCCTTGGAGTTGTTTCTATCATAATGTTATTGTGATGTTTTCTATGATTTTATATTTGTATGCAAAACGCCCTTTACTGAAAATATTTTTTTAAATAAGGAAAGCAAGTGGCGAGAATGACACAGGTAATCTACACAGGGATAGTCAGATTAAGTGATTGGGGGGAAACTTACCAAAAGGAACATGATGTAGGAAAATGTGAGATTATACCTCCTTCGATAGGAGGAATAAAGGAGCTGAATGTTATTTAGATGGAGAAAGGCAGCAGAAAACTGTACCGAAGAAGGATTTGTCATCCTCCTGCAGCCATCGCAAAAAGCTAGCATGCAAGTTGTTGGGTAACAGGGAAGGCGCATTGAATGTTGAGCTTTATTTTGAAGGGAATGCTATATAAAAGCG